>NW_006936809.1:2009-2768 GCF_000298275.1 Orycteropus afer afer
AGGAACAGACATATCAGAAGATATATATATATATATTTTTTATTTATATTATATATATATATATATATATATGTATATTTAAGGAAGAAAGTCTCTGAATTAAATGGAAAAAAAATAAAAACAAATGATATGTCATTACAAGGAGTGATCCATCCAGTATAGAACAATAATAATATTTTATACCAGAGCTGTCTCAGCTTGCAGCAGCAGCAAAAATTGTATGTAGAAATAAGAATAGACATGAGAATAGAAAGACCCATTTGACTTATTGTGCCTGAGAGTTTGTCTAATAGATGAAGAGATAATTATTAAAGCCAAAATCACATTGTGTCTTATTTATGTTCCTGGGGGTATATTTTATTTAAAATAACTTTGGTGATATATTGCTGTTGTTATTAGGAGCCTTCCAGTTGGCTCTGACTCATATCGACTATTGTACAACAGAAAGAAACACTGTTGGAGCCTGTGCCAGTTTCACAATCCTTGCCATACCTGAGCCCATCATTGTAGCCACTGTGTCAATCCATCTTGTTGGAGGCCTACCCCCTTTTCACTGACACTCCACTTTACCAAGAATAATATCCTTCTCTAGTGAATGGTTGGGTAGGTCTGGTAGCATAGTGGCTAAAGCACTTGACTGCTAACCAGAAGGCTGGCGTTTCAAACCCACCAGCCACTCCCTGGAAGGAAGGTTGGGCAATCCTACTTCCGTAGTGATACTGCCTCAGAAACCCAAGGAGGGGTCGCTATGAGTCGGGG
>NW_006936810.1:0-501 GCF_000298275.1 Orycteropus afer afer
TTCTCTTTCAAGGTTTTATATATACCATCCCATTGCCTTCTCACTTGCATGGTTTCTGCTGAGAAATCAGAGCTTATTCTTACTGGCTGGACTATGTGACTTGTGGATTGCTGATGCTGTGATCATCAACAGTTCAACTTTATGTTACCTCTTCATCATATTTTAAGTCCTTCAGGGCATTGGATACAATTCATTCACCTTTGTTACTAAAGTAACTGGTAAAATGTCTGATATGTAGTACAAAATCAACAATTCTTTGGTAAGGAAAAGGTTATTGCCATTTATGTTTTATGAATTGTAAATTCATTACTTTGAAAGAATACAAGGCATCAATCAGAAACTGAATAAATTTTTCTGGTGATTATATATATATATATAACTTTCAGTTTCTATTTCAGCATAGTAGTATTTACAGCTGGTGTCACAAATAACAGCATGGTCACTCATTGTGGACAAGCTTGAATGGAGCTTGCAAACAAAGACAGACTCAAAAGAAGGAAG
>NW_006936810.1:2091-2736 GCF_000298275.1 Orycteropus afer afer
CCTTGAAGGGAAGGATATAGAAGTGGACTAAACCCCAACTAGCAGAAGAATTTGCATGAAAATACCAAAAAAGGAGACATACAGAGCTGCGGTCTAGCAGTGATCCTGAGTGATCCTGACAGCACAGACAGCTTAGAGATTCCCGAGTGGTGGTAGGACCAAAGAATTAACCAAAAATCAGCCCTGCTAGCCAGGGACTGCCTGGGGGATTGTGCATGGTGGCTGGGGAATAAACAGAGAAGGTGGAGAGAAAGGGGGGCTGAACTGTGGACTTTTGCCGGTCAGGAGGTCACCGCCATTTTGAAGCTTCAAAAGTGGCTTGACTATTTTGTATTATTAAAGAGACAGTGCTCTAGCAGATTCCTGGGCCTTAAGAACATGTTCTGCTTTTCAACAACCCCAAGGAAACTCCAAACACACAAGACTGAAAAGGTACGATATTCCTCTTCTTACTCTAATACCCCACACCCTCTTGGTGAATGGAGGTGCAGCCATCCCCCACTCGCACCTACTTTCTGGGCCCAAAGGAACTCCATCACAGTCTGTGTGCTCAGACGAAGCCTGGATGTCCTGCCCTGTCCTCCACCGATTCTTTTATTTTTCTTTCTCTTTTTTTTTATTTTTATTATTTTCTTTTTTGCTTTC
>NW_006936811.1:0-521 GCF_000298275.1 Orycteropus afer afer
AAAGCTTAGAAGCAGCCATCTAGATGCAATGATGGGCCTCTCCTCATCCAGTGCAAACAAGAATGAAGAAAACCAAAGATTCATGGAAACAATTAGTCCTGGCAACTGGTACACCATACGATCTGCAGCCTATATGACTATGAGACCAGAAGAACTCAATGGTGCCTGGCTACCACTGTCAACCACTCGGAGTGGGATCTGTGTAGGAGATCCTGGATAGACAGGGAGAACAATGTGGAAAAAAACTCAAAATCATTTGGGAAAAAAGGAGGGGACCAGGTTTGCTGGTCTGATACAGCCTGGTGGAACACTGAGACTATGGCCCCTAGCTGCCCTTCAGGTCTGAAATTGAACCCAAACCTGTGGCTTCCAGCCAAACAAAAGACAGGCATATGAGTTAAAATTTACCTGAGGTAGATACACTACTTGGAGAGAACAATCATGGGAGAAAGAAGGGCTGTTTATGCACAGGGAGACAGCTCAGGGAGCAGGAGTGCATGGAGGGATAGACACAGGGAAGA
>NW_006936811.1:1813-2691 GCF_000298275.1 Orycteropus afer afer
GCAGAGAGACTGCACAGACCCTCTTCAACAAAGAAAAGGGAAACCAATTAACACAGACACAGAAGATAATCCTGGACCCCTGCACCTTGAATTGAAGGGAAGGATATAGAAGTGGACTAAACCCCAACTAGCAGAAGAATTTGCATGAAAATACCAAAAAAGGAGACATATGGAGCTGCAGTCTGAAAGCGATCCTGAGTAATCCTGACAGCACAGACAGCTTGGGGATTCCTGAGTGCTGGTAGGACTTAAGAATTAACCTAAAAATCAGCTCTGCTAGCCAGGGTTTGCAAGGAGGACTGCTCTGGTGGCTGGGGAATAAACGGAGAAGGTGAAGAGAAAGGTGGGCTGAGCTGTGGACTTTTGCCGGTCCAGAGGGCACCGCCATTTTGAAGCTTTAAAAGTGGCTTGACTATTTTGGATATTTAAAGAGACAGCGTTCTTGCAGATTCCTGGGGCTTAAGAACACATTTTGCTTTCCAGCAACCCCACAGACCCTCCAGACCTGCAAGACTGAAAAGGTACGACATTCCTCTTGTCACTCTTATACCCCACACGCGCTTGGTGAACGGAGGTGCGGCCATCCCCCACCCCCACCTACCTTCTGGGCCAACAGGAACTCTATCACAGTCTGTGTGCTCAGATGGAGCCTGGGTGCCCTGCCCTGTCCTCCACCGATTTTTTTTCCTCTCTTTTTTATTTTTATTTTTTTCTTTTTTGCTGTTTTTTTCCTGGTGATTAGTTTGCTTGTATTTTCCTGTTTTAAAACAACTATTATTATTAAATACTTTTGTCCTTTTTACTATTATTCTTAATCTTCCCCTCCCAGGTCCTAGTTTTCAGCATTTTTTCTTTTCCCTGTTCCTGGTTGAATTTTT
>NW_006936812.1:0-719 GCF_000298275.1 Orycteropus afer afer
TTATGCAAAAAAATGGAAAGATATACTAGTTTCATGAGTTATAAGACATTACGATACAAGTATGTTATTTGTAGGTGCCTTTGAGTGGACTCCAACTCATGGCAACCCTATGTACAACAGAGTGAAACACTGCCCGGTCCTGTGCCAGTCTCACAATCCTTGCTATACCAAAGCCCATTGTTGCAGCCATTGTGTCAATTCATCTCCTTGAGGGCCTTCACATTTTTTGTTGACCCCCCCACATTATCAAGCAGGATATCCTTATCCAGGGAATCGTCCCTTATGACAACATGACCAAAGTAGGTGGGACGAAGTCTGGCCATTCTTGCTTCCAAGAAACATTCTGGCTGCACTTCTTCCAGGACAGATCTGTTAGTTCTTCTGCCAGTCCATGGTACTTTCAGTATTCTTAGCCAACACCACAACTCAAAAGCATCAACTCTCCTTCAATCTTCCTTATTGTCCAGCTTTCACATGCATATGAGGTGTTTGAAAATTCCATGGCTTGGGTTAGGTACACCTTGGACTTCAAAGAGACATCTTGACTCTTCAGCACTTTTAAGAGGTCTTTTGCAGCAGATCTTTCCAGTACAATACATTGTCTGATTTCTTGACTACTGCTTCCATTGGTGTTGATTGTGGAACCGTTGTTGTCATTGTTGTTGTTGTTATGTGCCACCGAGTCGGCCCGACTCATAGCGACCCCTCCTTGGGTTTCC
>NW_006936812.1:2374-2999 GCF_000298275.1 Orycteropus afer afer
CATTTTGGTCTTTTCTTCCTTTCCTGTCTTTTTAATGACCTTTTGCTTTCTTCATGTATGATGTTCTTGATGTCATCCCACATTTCATCTGGTTTTCAGTCATTGGTGTTCAATGCATCAAATATATTCTTCAGATGGTCTCTAAATTCAGGTGGGATATAACCAAAGTCATATTCTGGCTCTCGTGGACTTGTTTTAATTGACTTCAGCTTCAACTTGAACTTGCATACATGCAATTGATGGTCTGTTCCACCGTCAGCTCCTGGCTTTGTTTTGGCTAAAGATATCATCTTCTCCATTCCCTCTTTCCACAGATGAAGTTGATCTGATTCCTGTATATTCCATTTGGTGAGGTGCATGTCTGTAGCCACTATTTATGTTGTTGAAAAATGGTATTTGCAATGAATAAGTCATTGGCCTTGCAAAATTCTATCATCTGATCTCCAATGACATTTCTATCACCAAGGCCATATTTTTCAACTACTGGTGATTCTTCTTTGTTTCCAACTTTCACATTTCAATCACCAGTAACAATCAATACATCTTTTTTTAAATGCATTTTATTGAAATATAATTTATGTACAGTGAAATACACAAAACTAAAGTGACATGGGTCAATGCATTT
>NW_006936813.1:0-918 GCF_000298275.1 Orycteropus afer afer
TTCCTTCCAAGGAGTGGCTGGTGAGTTTGAACCACTAGCCTTCTGGTAAGCAGTCAAATGCCTTAGGCACTATGCTACCGGAGATCCTAGGCATTAGTGAGCTGAAATGTACCAGTTTTGGGCATTTTGAATCAGACAACCATATGATCTACTATGCAGGGAATGACACATTGAAGAGAAATGGCATGGCATTCATCATCACAAAAGATGTTTCAAAATCTGTCCTGAAGTACAGTGCTGTCAGTGATAGGATAATATCCATATATGTACAAGGAACACGAGTTAATATGATTATTATTCAAATTTATGCACCAACCACCAAAGCAAAAGATGAGGAAATTGAAGATTTTATCAACTTCTGCAGTCTGAAATTGACCAAACATGCAATCAAGATGTGTTGCTTGTCACTGGTGTTTGGAATGTAAAAGCTGGAAACAAACAAGAATCACTGGTAGTTGAAAAATTTGGCCTTGGTGACAGAAATAACACTGGAGATCGCATGATAGAATTTTGCAAGACCAATGACTTATTCATTGCAAATACGTTTTTCAACAACACAAGTGGTGGCTATACACATGGAATTCGCCAGACAGAGTACACAGGAATCAGATTGACTACATCTGTGGCAAGAAGCTATGGAAAAGCTCAATATCTTCAGCCAAAACCAGGCCAGGAGCTGATTGTGGAACAGACCATCAACTGCTCATATATAAGTTGAGCTTGAAGTTGAAGACAATTAAAACAAGTCCACAAGACCTGAAATATGATCTTGAATATATCCCTCCAGAATTTAGAGGGATAAATCTATTCTAAAGAATAGATTTGATGCATTGAACACCAACAACCAAAAACCAGAGGAATTGTGGGATGACATCAAATGCATCATCCATGAAGAAAGCAAGAGGTCATTAAAAAGAT
>NW_006936813.1:3023-3630 GCF_000298275.1 Orycteropus afer afer
GATGACTTGAAGTACTTACTGATGAAGACTGAAGAATACAGTCTGCAGTATGGATTACATCTCAATATAAAGAAAACAAAAATCCTCACAACTGGGCCTATCAGCAGCATTTTGATAAATGGAGAAAAGATTAAAATTGTCAAAGACTTCACATTGCTTGTTTCTACAATCGACGCCAATGGATGCAGCAGTCAGGACATCAGATGACGTGTAGCACCAGGCAAGTTGGCTGCAAAGGAACTCTTTCAAGTGCTGAAAAGCAAAGATGTCTCCTTGAGGACTAAGGTGTTCCTGTCACAAGCCATGGTATTTTCAATCACCTCATATGCATGTGAGACCTGGACAATGAATAAGGAAGACCAAAGTAGAGTTGATGCTTTTGAGCTGTGGTGTTGGCAAAGAATGCTGAAAGTACTGTGGCCTGCTAAAAGAACTCACAGGTCTGTCCTGGAGGAAGTGCAGCCAGAATGCTCCTTAGGGCCAGACTTCGTCTCACATTCCTTGATCATATTGTCAGAAGGGACCATTTCCTGGAGAAGGATGTCATGCTTGGTAAGGTAGAGGGTCAATGAAAGAGGGAAAGGCCCTCAACAAGGTGGATTGGCAT
>NW_006936814.1:0-682 GCF_000298275.1 Orycteropus afer afer
GGAGGCAGGGAATCTTTACGTAGATTGCCCCATCTTCCTTCTGCAGAGTACCTGGTGAGTTTGAATTGCCCACCTCCTGGTTAGTAGTCTAATGCCTTAGGCACTGTGCCACCAGAGCTCCTTCATAAAAGCATATAGATATGCTTTTATTCCCTTGTTTAAAATTTATGCAATAGAACACATTAAAACACTGTTTTTGTTGTTAACATTCAAAGTTATAAAGAGTCCTTCTTCAGTCTTCATCTTTTTCTAATCTAACTTCTGCCACCAGAGGTAACCATACTTAATATTTGCTGTGTATCCTTCTTGACCTTTTTTAAGTATTTGTACATATCTATATGCTCTGGTGGCATAGTGTCTAAGGCATTTGACTGCTGACCAGAAGCCTGGTGATTCAAACCCATCAGCCACTCCTCAAAGGAAGACTGAGCAATCTACTTCTGTAGCAATACTGTCAAGTGGTTGACAGTGCTGGCTGGGCACCATCTAATTCTTCTGGTCTCATAGTTGTATAGGCTGCAGATCGGATGGTGTACCAGTTGCTAGGAATAATTGTTTCCATGAATCTTTGGTTTTCTTCATTCTTTGTTTTGGACGAGGAGAGACCCATTGTTGCATCTAGATGGCTGCTTGCAAGCTTTTAAGATCCCAGTCACTACTCGCCAAAGTAGGAGGTGGAACA
>NW_006936814.1:1846-2640 GCF_000298275.1 Orycteropus afer afer
TGATAGTGAGCATTTCTTCATGTTTGTTGGCCGCTTTAATATCCTCCTTGGTGAAGTGTTTATTCGTGCCTTCTGTCCATTTTTAAATTGAATTATTTGTCTTTTTGTTATTGAGGTGTTGGAGATGTCTATAAATTTTAGAGATAAGTCCCTTGTCAGATATGTCATTGCCAAATATTTTTTCCCAATCTGCAGGTTCTCTTTTGACCCTTTTGGGGAAGTCTTTGGAAGCACATAAAAATTTAATTCTGAGAAGGTCCCATTCATCTAGTTTCTTTTCTGCTGTTTGTGCATTTTGAGTTATGCTTGGTAGTCTATTTATGCCATATAATAGGGCCCCTAAATTTGCCCCTAGTTTTTCCTTGAGGAACTTTATAGTTTTAGGTTTCCCATTTAAGTCTTTGATCCATCTGGAGTTAGTTTTTATGTTAGTGGTATGAGGTACAGATCTTGTTTCATTTTTCTGCAAATGGATCTCCAGTTTTGCCAGCACCATTTATTAAAGAGACATTCTTTTCCCTATTTAATGGATTTTGGCACTTTGTCAAAGATCAGCTGACCATAGATTGATGGATCTATTTGTGGATTCTCAATTCTTTTCCATTGTTTTATATGTCTGTCATTATACCAGTACTAGGCAGTTTTGACTACTATGGCTGTGTAGTAGGTTTTGAGATCCAGCAGTGTGAGACCTCCTATTTTGTTCTTCTTCAATAGTGCTTTGCTTATCCAAGGTCTCTTTCCTTTCCATATAAAGTTAGTGATTGGTTTTTCCATATCCTTAAAAAATGTTG
>NW_006936815.1:0-549 GCF_000298275.1 Orycteropus afer afer
ACTCAAGCCATGGTATGTTCAGTCGCCTCATATGCATGTGAGAGCTGGACAATGCATAAGGAAGACCGAAGAAGAGTTGATGCTTTTGAGTTGTGGTGTTGGACTGCTAAAAGAACTAACAAATCTGTCCTGGAAGAAGCGCAGCCAGAATAGTCCTTGGAAGCGAGAATGGCCAGACTTCATCTCACCTCCTTTGGACATGTTGTAAGAAGGGACCATTTCCTGGAGAAGGATGTCATGCTTGGTAAAGTGGAGGGTCGACGAAAGAGGGGGAGGCCTTCAACGAGATGGATTGACACAGTGGCTGCAACGATGGGCTCAGGTAGAGCAGGGATTGTGAGGCTGGCGCAGGACCGGGCAGGGTTTCGTTCTATTTTCCATATGGTTGCTATGATTTGGAGGTGACTTAACGGCATCTAACAACAACGACATTGAGTCAATCCCGACTCATAGTGACTCCATTTGACAGAGCGGAACTGCCCCACAGGGTTTCCAAGGCTGTCAATCTTCACAGAAGCAAAGCCCAAACCACACCCACTGCCGTGGAGT
>NW_006936815.1:649-1177 GCF_000298275.1 Orycteropus afer afer
AACTGCCAACCTTTTGATTTGCAGCCCAGTGTTTAACCATTGTGCCACCAGAGATCCTTGTCTCATGGCTACTGACCAGCACGGTGTCTGGCTAGCTCTGTGCATTTGGTGGCCTTACACTGCACTGTCAACGTGAAGCTCTGAAAATGTTGGCAGTTAGCTTAAACTAAATTATGCTGAAAAGACTATGTGTACATAGAGCCTGGTGAGACCCCTGAGACTATGGCCTCTAACGACCCTTCAGGTCTGCAACTGAACTCACTCCTGTGGCTTCCAACCAAACAGACAGGCATAGGGGGTGAACATTGACATCAAGTAGATATACTCCTTGGAGCAATCAATCACGGGAGAACAGAAGGGCAGTGTTTGCACAGGGAGACAGCTCGGGGCGGGGGTGCATGGGAAAGAAGGACACAGGGAAGAGGTAACCATGGAGAGGAAGTGGGAAGAGAGCTGTTACACTGTGGGGAATTGCAGTCAATGTCATGAAACAAAATGTGTATGAACTGCTGTATGGAAAATGAATTT
>NW_006936815.1:2182-2902 GCF_000298275.1 Orycteropus afer afer
TGGAGTCGATTCTGACTCACAGTGTCCCTGGAGGACAGAGTGGGACTGCACCATAGAGTTTCCAAAGCTGTCAATCTTTACAGAAGCAGACTGCCTCATCTTTCTCCCACGGAGCATCTAGGTTTGAACCACCGACCTTATGGTTAGCAGCTAAATGCTTTAACCACAGCACCACCAAAACTTCTTTAGAAGAAGAGGCCAAACCAAAACCAAACTCATTGCCATTGAGTCAATTCCAACTCATAGCGACACTTATTGGGTTCCCAAGGCTGTAAATCTTTACAGAAGCAGACCGCCTTATGTTTCTTAAAAGAAGAGAAGGGATGGCTGAAAGTTGAGAAAAATAGTAGAACAAGGGAAATGGAAGGCTCCTTAAATGTTACTGAATTTTGGTTTCACTGTCTTAGTCACAGAATGAAATTGCTCTTAAATTACTGTGGTAAATATGTGCCTTCAGGTTTCATATTGTTAGTGATTCTTCTCAAAAGCCAACAAAAGTTGGCCTTGTTTGGGTCAACAAATACAGGGGACAGACACGGCAAGATGAAGTGATTGTGTTTGTTCCCAGTTCAAATGAGACTGAGATTCTCAGCCGTTTGCTGTGACTGAACTCATTAAGTCTCATAAGCTCTAACACAAGGAAGGAGAAGGGATTGGCAAATAATAGGTGACACATTAAAAGTCCAAACAGAGAGCAGTCTTGGGGTCTTAAAAGCTTGC
>NW_006936816.1:0-500 GCF_000298275.1 Orycteropus afer afer
TTGCAGCTTTGACTTCTTCCTTCATTACCATTGGTTCTAGATCATATGCCACTTCCTGAAATGGATGAAGATCAATCAGTTCTTTTTGGTACAGTCTCTGTGTATTCCTGCCATCTTCTCTTGATGTTTCCTGCATCATTCAATATTTTGCCCATAGATTTCTCAGTATTGCAACTTGAGGTTTAAATTTTTTCTTCAGTTCTTTCAGTTTGAGAAATGTTTAGTGTGTTCTTCCCTTTTGGTTTTTAGACTCCAGGTCTTTGCACATTTTGTTATAGTAATTGGCTTTGTCTACTCAAGCTGCTCTTTGAAATCTTCTGTTCAGCCCTTTGACCTCTTCATTTCTTCCATTTGCTTTAGCTGTTCTCTGCTCAAGGGCAAGGTTCAGAGTCTCCTCTGCCATCCACTTTGGCCTTCTCTTCTTTTCTTGTCTTTTTAGTGATCTCTTGCTTTCTTCATGGATAATGTTCTTGATATCTTCCCATAATTCATCTGGCTTT
>NW_006936816.1:2991-4035 GCF_000298275.1 Orycteropus afer afer
CCCCCACCTGGGTCCCTGTGGCTGACTGTACCTCTGTCTGGCTTCCTGTCTTTTAATCCCCTTTCTCCTGCTCTCTGGCCTGCTTCTTTGGGCTTCCCTGAGTTGTCTCTCCTCACCTGTATCCCTGGGGCTGACTGCTCTTCTGTCCGGGTTCCTGGCTTTTATCCCTTTTCTCCTGCTTTCCTGTCCTGCTGCTTTGGGTGGGCCTGAGTTTCCTCTCCTCACCTAATCCTTTTGGCTGATTGCTCTTGTCTCTGGCTTCCTGGCTTTTAATCTCCTTTCTCCTGCTCTTCCAGCCTGCTGCTTTGGGCATCCCTGAGTTGTCTCTGCTCACCTGTAGCCCTGTGGCTGACAGATCTTCTGTCTGGGTTCTGGCTTTTAATCCCCTTTCTCCTGCTCTTCTGGCCTGCTGCTTTGGGCTTTCCTGAGTTGTCTCTCCTCACCTGTAAACCTGGGGCAATATTACTTTCAGATAAAATAGATATTAAGGTGAAAAAATCGTAAGACACAAAGAATGACATTATATGTTGCTGAAAAGTCAATTGACAAAGAAGACATTACAATAATAAATATTTATGCACCCAATGAAATGCTCCAAAATATGTGAACCAGATAGTAACTGAACTAAAAGGGACAATAAACAACTCTACAATAGTGGTAGGAGACTTTAACACACCACTTTCAAAGAGGGACAGGTTAACTAGGAAAAAAAAAAAAAAAAAAAAACTCAACAAAGACACAGAAGAGCTCAACATGACCTCACAGAAATATACAGAGCATTCCACCCAACAAAAGCACAATTCACATTCTTCTCCAGTGAACATGAATCTATCTCCAGAATCGATCATATGTTAGGACATAAAGCCTCAATAAATTTGAAAGGATAGAAATACTACAAAGCATCTTCTCAGACCATAATGCTATAAAATTAGAAATTAATAACAGGAAGATCAAGGAAAAAACATCAAATGTGGAAGCTGAATAATTCACTGCTCAAAAACCCTTGGGTAATAGAACCAATAAAAACTGAAATAAAAAAAAAAA
>NW_006936817.1:0-769 GCF_000298275.1 Orycteropus afer afer
AGAGGGTCTGTGCCATCTTTCTGACTATTCCGCCATCTTGCTTCTCTTCTTTTTTAATGTAGGCATTTACATCTATAAATTTCTCTCTGCCTTTGCTGCATGCCATAAGTTTTGATATACTGTGTTTCATTTTCACTTGGCTCTAAGTAGTTTCTGATTTCTTTGACTTATTGGTTCTTTAGTAGTGTTTTGTTTAATTTCCACATATTTATTTATCTTCCAGTTTTCCTTCTGTTATTAATTTTTAGTTTCATTACATTATGGTCAGAGAAGATATTTTGTATGATTTCAATATTTTAAAATTTGTTTAGACTCATTTTGTGTCCTGGCCTATGGTCTATCCTGGAGAATGATTTATGTGCTCTGAAGAAGAATATGTATTCTGCTGTTGTTGGGTGGAGTATTCTATATATGTCTATTAGGTCTAGTTGTTTTATAGTGCTGTTCAAATCCTCTGCAGGTAGTCTCTAACTTACAATGGATTCAGGTTATGATAACCTGGACTGAAGACTGGCCTTTTTTTTTTCTTTTTTTTGTACATCTATCATTAGTAATATGTACTACATACATTGTTGCAATGTGTAATTTGCTGATGTTATCATTCTCAGATGTTCACTTGAAGATGTTCAGTGTTATGGTGTACTGTTCAAAACACTGTGTAGTTCATGATTTACAATGTGGTTCCATTTGGATAACTCTCTTATAAGTCCATTCTGATGTAAGTCAAACACTTCATTTTTTTCCTTTAGTTTGAATTATTATTGTTTTT
>NW_006936817.1:2909-3569 GCF_000298275.1 Orycteropus afer afer
TGGTGGAATGTTGCGAATCCCCAACAACAGGAATCTTTTCTGAGATTGAGCCGAGGTCTTGTAAATAACCATGTTGTTAATAATAGCCTGCACAAAGCCCTAGAAACCGACCCTAGGAACACCAAGCTTTCCTTCTTTTGGTCTCACCTTTCTCTGCAATGACTTCACTCATTCAATAGAAGAAACCATATTTAGCCAATTACCATAAAACCTCCTGCTTCGAACTCTAAACCCTCTTTATAACAAACAGAAACACATATCCACATCCCACACAATGATTCCACCATCACAAAGAAAACAGCAGAGCAACCCAACATACCCGAATCAATAATAAAATAAAATACATCAGCTTCGGACAGGCCTGCGGGTTTCCGTCAAGATGGCAGACTAGGCAGAAGGATTGCACAGACCCTCTTCAACAAAGAAAAGGGAAACCAGTTAACACGGACACAGAAGATAATCTTGGACCCCTGAGCCTTGAAGGAAGGATACAGAATTGGACTAAACCCCAACTAGCAGAAGACTTTGCGTGAAAATACCAAAAACAGAGACATACGGAGCTGCCGTCTGACAGCGAACTGAGTGACCCTGACAGTACAGGTGGCTCGGAGATTCCCGACTGGTGGTAGGATCTAAGAATTAACCTAAAAATCACACTGC
>NW_006936818.1:0-601 GCF_000298275.1 Orycteropus afer afer
TCATGGTGACCACATGTGTACAGATAACTGCTCCACAGGGGTGTCAAGGCTGTGATCTTTCAGAAGCACATTGCCAGGCCTGTCTTCCAAGGCTCCTCTGGGTGGTTTTGAACCACTGACTTCTTGTTATTAGTCTAGTATTTGACTATTTATGTCACCACGGGACTAGGTGTTGCAGTCTGGCTGGCTGTCACTGCTGTTGAGTAGGATCCGACTCATAGGTGCTACAGTAGAGGAAGGGAAAGGAGCATCTATCTCCCAGAAGAAGCAGTGAATGCTGAGGTTTGGATGATTGGCATGCCCAGAAAAAAGGTCCCAAGTAATGTCACCAGCTATATTTGATCTCTGACTGACATTTTATCTCTGAGGAATGGAGTGCAAGAGTCAATAATAGGTGCCACGATTGCCCTCAAGCATGTAATTAACTACTCAGAAGGCTAAAAGGGCTAGCACATTCCTGAAATGAAACAAGTGCTTATGAAAAAGGACCAATTGGAGACACTAGTGAAGAAAACCTAACAGCTGAAATATAAACTTTAATATTTATATGAACATTGTAATGAACCCAGCTTGTTGTTGTTGTTGTTATTGCCGTCGAGTC
>NW_006936818.1:1686-2692 GCF_000298275.1 Orycteropus afer afer
AAAAAAAAAAAAAACTGTTTGGCAACACTTTCATTATTGTTGCTGAATGCCAACAAGACAATTCCAACTCATTGCAACCCCACGTGACAGAGTAGACTGCTCAGTAGGGTTTTCTTGACAGTAATCATTACAGAAGCAGATCACCAGGTCTTTCTCCACAGAGCTACTTGTTGTTGTTGTTGTTATGTGCCATCGAGTCAAACCTGACTCATAGCGACCCCTCCTTGGGTTTCTAGGTGGGTTCAAACTACCAACCCTTCAGCTTGCAGCCAAGCATTTAACCTTTGTACCACCAGGGCTCCTGAATACTCACACCACTCCACCCAAGCACCAATGGAAAAGCTCCCCTTCTTCTACCTGTTCCTCAAGTTACACAAGGGCTGATAAAGGAGCTGACCTTCCTCCCTGTCTACCCCATCACAAAAGCAGAGGACAGCACTCTCATTCATTCACTTAGTGGTATTGGTACCACCAAGCAGGGATCTTATTTTCCATCCCCAGGCTAGTGGAAACAGGTGGCCGTCCAGTTTTCCCACCAGATGGTGTAACTATTCCAAGCAGGAAGCTGATCTTACTTCCTACACCCAGAGGAAGCAGGTGCCAGTGCTCTGATTGCCCTGCTGGGACAGTGTTGGTGGATCAGAACTGGGGCTGATCTTCCATACTTAGCCCAGAGAAAGAAGTGTTCTAATTCCCTCACCAGTTAGTGTCAACAGAATATAGCAGTGACCTGAACCCCAACCCTCTGTAGCAAGGAAATTTAATGAGGCAGTGCATGGCAAGGTAAATCAACATTTCACTAAAACAAAAACAAAAACAAAAACATGGATGGTAATAGATAAATCCTTCATCCTCTACGCAGCCTGCCAGTATCTACTAGCCTTCTGTCTCTCTCTCTCTCTCTCTCAGTACTCTCCTAGTCTCCACTTCCTAATTTCCACTTAGACTCTTTGTGTCCTTTCCCACCCTTCAGGTGCCCCCGCCCCCAAACCCCCAGTTTCCGGTG
>NW_006936819.1:0-719 GCF_000298275.1 Orycteropus afer afer
TTTTTTTTTTTTTTTTTGCTAGAGGATAATGTAGCAGAGCTATCGTCTGAAAAATACAATTCCCTGGTTATATCAAATGGCTTGAAATCTGCCTCAAATATTAGTAGGCTCAAAATCTAGATTTAATAAATCTATTCTGGAGTGTGGGAGCTCTGATAGCATAGTGCCTAAGGCACTTAACTGCTAACTAGAAGGCTGGTGGTTCAAACCCACCAGACACTCCTCAGAAGGAAGGTTGGGCACTCTATTACCGTAGTGATACCGTCTTGGAAACCCAAGGATGGGTCGCTATGTGTCTGGTCTGACTCGGTGGCACATAACAACAACAACATTATTCTGGAGTTAATTCACTCATACCAATTGATCCAGGCACAAAAGGACCACATTTGTAAGAGACATTTATAAAGAGATGAATATTTTACTGTGTTTTTAAATTTGGTAAGGAGACATGTAAGTAACAAGTAGATGAGAGTAACTATATTTCTTAGTACAAGGAGCCCTGGTGGCACAGTGGTTAAGAGCTCAGTTGCTCACAGAAAGGTGAGTGGTTCAAACCCATCAGTTGCCCCAGAGGAGAAAGGTATGGCAGTCGGCTTCTGTAAAGATTACAGCCTTGGAAAACATATGGAGCAGTTCTACTCTGTCTTATAGGGTTTCTACTAGTCAGAGTAGGCTTGAGCACATTGGGTTTGCTTTTGAGTTAGTGCATAGGAAAATTT
>NW_006936819.1:1949-2717 GCF_000298275.1 Orycteropus afer afer
TCTAGCTCCAGTGGGCCAGGAGCAGGAGGCAGAGCTGTACCTCAAGGTTGAAGGGCTCACCTAGCCCCTAGAGCTTGGCACTCTGAACTTGGACTCCAAATTGTAAGAATAAACTCCTGTTAAGGCCATCCCATTTGTGGTATATTCCTGTCCGAGTGGCACTAGGTAACCTGAACAGTATGTTTCTGGTAAGGGTGGGCCAAATGAATCAATAGCCATTTTGTAGCTCACCATGCTGTCACTGATCTGCTGATTCATCTCATTTGTGTGAAACAGCAATTGGATCTGCATGTTCCTTATCTTCTTTCTTCACCTTCTCCAACTCCTGGGCAAGGTAGGTGTATTTATCTGCATGATAAAGGGCCCAAGTTTCTCCAGGATATTCACATTTCCAAGCTCATAGGAAACGAGACTGATATAGGTTTCAGTCTGTCCTCATGGTCTCTACCTCATGCTTGTGGGTTATAGCTTTTTCTTTTTCTCCCACGTTTTACATACACGTTCTTTACTCTACAGCCTATTAATGTTCCCTTTTATCTAGATTCAAGCTATCCTTGAGGTCTTATGGGTTAGCAAATCTCCTATTTGTTATTTTTCAAAAGCTGTATTTCACTTCTCTTATCTCACTGGGAGGAACATTGTAGAACTCCTTTAATGAATACTATGCATTCTTTCAGGGAGCTCTGGTAGCATAGTGGCTAAGGCACTTGACTGCTAACCAGACGGCTGGCGGTTCAAACCCACTAGCCACTCCTCGGAAGGAAGGTT
>NW_006936820.1:0-627 GCF_000298275.1 Orycteropus afer afer
ATGTGAGTTAAACATTTACCTCAAGTAGACACATGCCCTGGAGAGAACAATCATGTGAGAAGGAGGGGCTGCTTATGCACAGGGAGACAGCTCAGGGTGCAGAAGAGTATGGAGGGATGGTCACTGGGAAGAGGTAACTATGTGGAGGAAGTGGGAGGGGATCTGTTGCATTGTAAACTGTGATCAATGACATGAGACAAAGTATATGTGAACTGCTGTATGGAAAGTTAATTTGCTCTGTAAATCTTCACCCAAATCACAATAAATAAAATAAAATTAGAAAAAAATTAAAAAAAAAAGTAATTTAGTTCTCTTTCACAGAGAGGAACTAGGAAGGAGTTATAAATTATAGGGCTTTATTTTTATTGTTTTAATCAGACCAATGTGGCAAATAAATACAAAAACACAACTCTCTATAATTACATATATAGTGCACCTTGTCAAAATGACAAAAATGAGTGTATTTATGAACAGACTTGAAATTATAGCCTGTCTGTAACAAATATAGGAAATAAACACTTGAAATTATGCTGAGTAATTATTTCAATATTCTGTCTTAAGAATAAATATCCAGTAGTTACCAATTACTTAAATTAATATCAGTTCAAGGTTTCAAAATTACCTAAA
>NW_006936820.1:1382-2694 GCF_000298275.1 Orycteropus afer afer
AGTTTAGTCTCAGGCTTGTAAAATAAAGGCCATACTCACAGATGTTTCACCAGTCTCTAACAGACCAGTAGCCTGGTCTTTTTTTTTTTTTTTTTTTTTTTATGATTTTGAATTTTGTTTCATATTTTTCTCCTGCTCTTTCCAGCCTCTCCTCTGGTGATCCCTTTCAGAATGGTTGGCAGTAGTAGCTTGGCACCAACTAGTTCTAATCTCAGAGTCATGAAAGCCAAGGTTCACACGATTCACTATACCTTGGACTAATTGTTTCTGTGTGTCTTTGAATTTCTTCACTCTTCTTTGCTCTGAACATGGAGAGATGAATAGTTGCATATTAGATGGCCTCTTGCAAGCTTTTAAGACCCCAGTCACAGATTCAAAATGGAGTCTCATCAGTAAGTACCACACTATTTCCCTCTGAAAAACTAGGTACAGCGGTTTGAATTAGGGATTTTGGTGCTCTGAACAGCTCACTGAATCAGAGTGCACTAATCACAGAAGAGCAGAATTAGAGGAAAGGCATAGGGAGATTACTTAAGAAAGATATACCTGGTGGAGGATGGATGAACAGCTGAGAGAGGCCATTGGAAACTTCCTTGGGGCAGTCACTGACTGACGGGCAACAGCAGCCACCTGAGATCCCTGTGAGCCAAGAAAGAAGACACCCTATATCAGCATACCAGCAAGCAGCCCCAAGGATCTGCCTCCAGCACCTGATTTTATCAGTAACTCGGGTCAGCTGGGTCCAAACAGGTATGCACAGCACCACTGAAACCCAAGTGGAGAGCTCACTGGTACTCCAGGAGGGTAAGCTTGCTCCCCTCTCAGTGGGTCACTGGGTGGACTTGGGTCAGCCTGGGAGACATTGTGCTTATCTTTGTCACTGATATTGGGACCACCGTTTACTAGCAGGTACTCCCCTGACTCCAGCAAAGTTGAAATCATGCGCATCTTTGGTGCCGCAAGTGGGCAGTATCACAAACTCCTGAGCCATTAGCAGTCTGGGGAAATTGCGCCAGCACTGTGGGCAGATGATGGGGAGAGAGAGGAAGCTGCAGCTGAGTGCAGTCCCAGGAATTTGCCTTGGATCGGCTATTTGGTGCCAAGGGGCCTTGGAAGTGGGGTCTTTGAGTGTGCCTGAGGCTGGCGGAAAGTGGCGACTCCATAACAAGGGGAATCTTTCCTGAGATTGAGCCATGGTCTTGTAAATAACTACATCATCAATAACAGCCTGTGCAAAGCCCTAGAAACCGACCCTAGCAACACCACGCTTTCCTTCTTCTGCTCCCACCTTCTCCGCCAATAACTTCACTCA
>NW_006936821.1:0-464 GCF_000298275.1 Orycteropus afer afer
AGAAGTTGATAAAAATCTTCAATTTCCTCATCTTTGGCTTTGGTGGTTGGTGCATAAATTTGAATAATCATAGTATTAACTGGTCTTCCTTGTAGGTGTGTGGATATTATCCTATCACTGACAGCATTGTTCTTCAGGACAGAACTTGAAACATCCTTTGAGATGATGAATGCCATGCCATTCCTCTTCAAATTGCCATTCCTGGCATAGTAGATCATATGGTTGTTGTTGTTATTATGTGCCATCGAGTCACACCTGACTCATAGCGACCCTTCCTTGGTTTCCGAGGCAGTATCACTATGGAAGTAAATTGCCCCATCTTCCTTTCCAGGAGTGGCAGTCTGATTCATAATGGCTGAAACCGGTCCATTTCAGCTCACTAATGCCTAGGATATCAATCTTTTTCTTCCATTTCATTTAAAACAACTTCCAATTTTCCTAGATTCATACTTCATGCATTCCAT
>NW_006936821.1:1792-2355 GCF_000298275.1 Orycteropus afer afer
TGAAGTCTTGTTGGTTGATTGTGTTATTTAGATCTTCTGTATCTTTGTTGAGTTTCTTTCTAGTTGGTCTATTCTTCATCAAAAGTGGTGCACTAAATTCTCCTATTATTATTGTAGAGTTGTCTATTTCTCTTTTCAATCCTCTTAAAGTTTGTTTTATATATTTGGGGCTTTTTCGTTGGGTGTATAGATATTTATTACAGTTATGTCCTCTTGTTCAATTGACACTTTAATCGTTATACAATGTCCTTCCTCATCTCTTTTGCTGGTTTTGACCCTAAAGTCTATTTCATCATAAATGAATATTGCAATTTTGGTTGCCATTTGCTTGATATATGTTTTTCTACTCTTTAATTTTTAGTTTAATTTAGCTTTGTGTCTGAGATGAATTTTTTGTAGATAGCATGTTGATAGGTCATGTTTTCTTATCCATTGTGATATTCTCTGTCTCTTGACTGGTGTATTTCATCCATTTAAATTCTGTGTAATTATCAATAGGTATGAATTTACTGCTGCCATTTTGCTGTGTGGTTGTTTTTGTTTGTTTGTTTGTTTGTTTTTGT
>NW_006936822.1:0-555 GCF_000298275.1 Orycteropus afer afer
CCACAGTGAAATGATTTCCCATAGAAAATAAAACACAAGTAAACATCTTTCTGGTATTCTCTGCTTTGAGCCAAGATTCATCTAACATCACCAATGATATCCCTCGTTCCACATCCTCTTATGAATCTGGCTTGAATTTCTGGCAGTTACCTTTTCTTACACTGCTGCAACTGCTTTTGAATAATCTTCAGTAAAATTGTACTTGTGTGTGATATCCATGGGGTTGTTTTATAATTTGCACATTCTGTTGAACTACTTTTCTTTGGAATGGACACAAATGTGCATTTCTTCAAGTGATTTGGGCAGGTAGCTCTCCTCCATATTTCTTGGCATAGACAAGTGAATGCTTCCGGTACTACACCATTTGCTGAAACATCTAAGTTGGCATTCTGGCAATTCCAGGAGCCTAGTTTTCCACTAATAACTTCAATGCAGATTGGATTTCTTCTTTTCATGTATTCTTGATCATATACTATATCCTAAATGATTGGAGTTTGATCAATTATTTTTGGTACAGTGATATTGTACTTTCCTTCAACATTAGTTCATTAACAT
>NW_006936822.1:1700-2762 GCF_000298275.1 Orycteropus afer afer
GATGACATTAAAATGCAGTACATGTTATAATAAAGTTTATGAAAATCATTTGGCAATGCAGAATATAGATAAGTATATTCATTTCTACCAAGGTATTAAACATATTCAAATATTTATTAATCCTGTGGATCATCTGAAATTCTTATCCTGATAGACCCAAAATGATTGTTCAGATCACTTATTATACATGTCTTTTAGCTGAGGAAAATCTTCCTTTTTATAGATATTGAATCACTATAATTAAATAATATTTCACCATTAATGAAATATGTTCTGTTAAGAGACTGTCTTCCTCAAAATGAATTTATGAGAGGAAGCATTCACTGGAAAAGACAATAATTTTCTATTTCAGATATTTAATTGGGATTTTATCTCTTTACTTTATGATGAGAGTGGTTTCCTCAAGAAACTATTGGCATCTTTGAAAAAATCATGAATAAATTACTAAGACATAGACTCCCACTATACATTTGGCTTAGAGTATTTATGTTAAATGAACTATGACTGTATAATATTTTTGTAAGATTGATGTAAATTAGCTTGTTGTATTCAACCTTTAGTTTGGAATGTTTGATTCCTTGTTACTTGTCATATTCTTTGAGTTACTTTCTTTATTCCTTTTCTCTCTCTCTCTTTTTTAATAATGCTATTATATTAGTACTTCTAATTTTTTCTCCCTTTCTTGGGTGAAGACTGCTTGCTCATGAGGCTATTAACTAGAAACTGCAAAATATTTGCCTGCAAGTAAAATGCTATGCAAATAATATTCTTAAATTTAGTGTTTTGAAAATGGAAAATTATAACTTTTATGAAACTTTTATTTTAAACAATGTAAAATATTCTATATATTATTTTCAAATTCTTCTTTTTTCAATTAGTAAGGAAGAAAATGAATATGGGAAACTGAAAAAGAATTGATTCATTCAAATTATGGTGTTGGCAAAGAATATTAAATATGATATATGTTGCCAAAAGAATTAATAAATCTGTCTTGGAAGTGCAGCCAAAATTCTCTTTAGAAGCAAGGTTAGTGAGACTTCATTGCACCTGATTCTGGCATGT
>NW_006936823.1:0-518 GCF_000298275.1 Orycteropus afer afer
AGCTACCCTTTTCTTATTTCAGTGGGAGAAACATAGAACTCCTAATGAATTCTGAGGAGCTCTGGTAGCATAGTGGCTAAGGCACTTGGTTGCTAACCAGAAGGCTGGCAGTTCAAACCCACCAGCCACTCCTCGGAAGGAAGATGGGGCAATCTACTTCCGTAGTGATACTGCCTCGGAAACCCGAGAAGGGGTCACTATGAGTCGAGTCCTACTCCACGGCACATAACAACAACAACAACAACAAGGTATCAGAGCCATTAAGGGGTGAAGCCAGAACTTGAATCCATTTCCCTTTGACTCCAAAGTACATGTTGTTGTTCTCTAGACCAAATTATACTCTACTGATGTGCTTCATAGGTGTCGTGGTAGTGTGGAGAGACGGGGAGCAGGAGGCCAATTGGGAAGCAGCCTGATTCCTTGACACTACCATCATCACTTTTTCCATCATAGCAGCTCTACATTTAGATGTTCATATATTGGCATTCTATAAAAGATTTCTATTGAAAAAATGTTTT
>NW_006936823.1:2803-3438 GCF_000298275.1 Orycteropus afer afer
CATATTAAAGCCCAAGGCACACAGTATGGTCAATTAAAGTAGTGTACCTTGATTGTCCAAATAAAAGGATCTTAAAGTAGTGGGCACACCTTTGAAAGGCAAAGCCACTGGGGATGGTAGGGGAACACAGGGATGATGGGGTGGTGTTCTTCTCTAGTACACAGACAAATGCAGTCACACAAAATAGGCCAAGAAAGCAGACCTTAGTGGTCAGTACCCTTGCTGTATCGCAAAAAGGGTATGAGAGGGTAGGATCTCATTTAGATCATCTTTAATAGTACAACTCAATCAACAAATTTGAGTCTAGGTAAGAATTGAAGCCTAAGGTCCTGCAACAAAGTTTTCATAGGAATATGCCTTAAAATGGGAAAGAAGACCCTCACATCCACCCTGTATTTGGGTGCAGATCAGGAGTTCATTCTGTCTCAGATTTCAGCGTCAATGTCTTTGTAGTCCCTGACTCAGGTTTTCATCTCAGATACAAACCTCAGGACTTTGAGAGGGTCTATGAAACTCCTGAAATTTTAAGCAATCTATTGCATGTGTGTGCCTATTTCTGGAAAGGTCTTCAGTTTCCCAGGGAGCCCATAATCCCCCAAAAGGTTAGGAAACGCTGGTTTGATCTGAGTTTCTAT
>NW_006936824.1:0-851 GCF_000298275.1 Orycteropus afer afer
CTGGCTTTTAATCCCCTTTCTCCTGCTCTTCC
The DNA here is from genome assembly GCF_000298275.1 of Orycteropus afer afer. Lineage (NCBI taxonomy): Eukaryota > Metazoa > Chordata > Mammalia > Tubulidentata > Orycteropodidae > Orycteropus > Orycteropus afer. Next base: position 33 of record NW_006936824.1, read on the forward strand.
CACCTGCTACCTTGGGCATCCCTGAGTTGTCTCTCCTCACCTGTAACCCTGGGGCTGACTTAATAGCCCTGAAATACTGTCCAATATAGTTCCAGAAGATGAGCCCCTCTGGTCAGAAAGCACTTCAAATACAGCTGGGGAAGAGCTGCCTCCTTGGAGTAGAGCTGACCTTAATGATGTGGACGGAGCAAAGCTTTTGGGACCTCTATTTGCTGATGTGGCATGACTCAAAATAGAAAGAAACAGCTGCAAACATCTATTAATAATCAGAACATGGAATGCACAAAGTATGAATCTAGGAAAAATGGAAGTTGTCGAAAATGAATTGGAATGCATAAAGATCAATATCCTAGGCATTAGTGAGCTGAAATGGACTGGTTTCAGTCATTTTGAATCAGACAACCATATAATTTACTATGCCAGGAATGACAAACTGAAGAGGAATGGCATGGCATTCACCATCAAAAAGAATGTTTCAAGATCTATCCTGAAGTACAATGCTGTCAGTGATAGGATAATATCCATATGCCTGTAAGGGAGACCAGTTACTACTACTATTATTCAAATTTACAGACCAATCACCAAAGCAAAGATGAGGAAATTGAAGATTTGTAACAACTTCTACAGTCTGAAATTGACCAAACATGTAACCAAGAAGCGCTTCTTATCACTTGTGACTGGAATGCAAAAGTTGGAAACAGAAGAAACACCGGTGGTTGGAAAATACGGCCTTGGTGATAGAAATAATGCTGGAGATCGCGTGACAGAATTTTGTAAGACTAATGACTTATTCACTGCAAATACCTTTTTTACAACAAC
>NW_006936824.1:2295-2898 GCF_000298275.1 Orycteropus afer afer
TAGTGATACTGCCTCAGAAACCCAAGGAGGGGTCTCTATGAGTCTGGGCGACTCCACGGCACATAACAACAACAACATTCAATCTGTACGCTGAGCAAATAATCCGAGAAGTGGATTATAGGAAGAAGAACGTGGCATTAGGATTGGAGGAAGACTCTTAACAACCTGCAATACACAGACAACACAACTTTGCTTGCTGAAAGTAAGGATGACTTGAAGCAGTTCCTGATGAAGATTCAAGACTTCAGTCTGCAGTATGGACTACACCTCAATATAAAGAAAACAAAAATCCTCACAACTGGACCAATAAACAGCATTACAATAAGTGGAGAAAAGACTTAAGTTTTTAAAGATTCCATATTACTTTGTTTCACAATCAACACCAACAGAAGCAGCAGTCAAGACATCAGAAAACTTATTGCATAGGCAAATCTGCTGCTAAGGACCTGCTTCAAGTGCTGAAGAGCAAAGATGTCTCCTTGTACACTAAGGTGTGCCCAATCCAAGCTATAGTATTTTCAGTTGCCTCACATGCATGTGAGAGCTGGACAATGAATAAGGAAGACCAAAGAAGAATGGACACTTTTGAGTTGTGGTGTTGGC
>NW_006936825.1:0-955 GCF_000298275.1 Orycteropus afer afer
GGGGCTGGCGCGGGATCGGGCAGTGTTTCGTTCTGCTGTGCATGGGGTCGCTATGAGTCGGAAACGACTCGACGGCACTTAACAACAACAACAATAAATGTAAACCATAATCTATATAAATTGCAAGTCTTTGAATTGTGGTGTTGGCAAAGAATACTGAAAGCACCATGGACGGCCAGAAGAACTAACAAATCTGTCCTGGAAGAAGTGCAGCCGGCATGCTCCTTGGAAGCGAGAATGGCCGGACTTGGTCTCACCTACTTTGGTCGTGTTGTCAGAAGGGACCATTCCCTGGAGAAGGATGTCATTGCTTGGGGAAGTGGAGGGTCAGTAAAGAAGGGGAAGGCCCTCAACAAGATGGACTGACACGGTGGCTGCAGAGATGGGTTCAGGCCTAGCGAGGATTGCAAGGCTGGGGCAGGACCAGGCTGGGTTTCGTTCTGTTGGACACGGGGTCGCTGTGACTCAGAATTAGCTCCATGGCACCTAACAACAACAGTTTGGACACATTTACCTCTTAAAGTTAACTATTCATTGGTCATAAAAACTGTAACCATATTATTTAGTTACTGAATCTCTGTAGGTGCCTCATGGGGCAGTTCGTCTTTGCACACATGGGGCACCATGAGCTGAAGTCCATAGCAACTAACAGCAGCACCATAAATACATACATGGGACTCTGGTGGTGCAGCAGGTAAGGCACTCGGCTGCTAACCAAAATGTGGGTGGTTCAAACCCATCAGCCACTCTGTAGAAGAAAGATGAGGCAGTCTGCTTCCATAAAGACTGACAGCCTTGGAGACCCTGTGGGGCAGTTCCACTCTGTCCTCTAGGGGCGCTGTGAGTCAGAATTTGCTCCAAGGCAGTGGGTGTGGTTTGGGCTTTGCTTCTGTGAAGATTGACAGCCTTGGAGACCCTGTGGTGCAGTTCCACTCTGTCCTCTAGGGGCGCTGTG
>NW_006936825.1:2236-2744 GCF_000298275.1 Orycteropus afer afer
TAGATTGCCCCATCTTCCTTCCGAGGAGTGGCTGGTGGGTTTGAACCGCCAGCCTTCTGGTTAGCAGTCAAGTGCCTTAGGCACTACGCCACCAGGGCTCCCATAATAATAATAATATCTATAGATAGTAGATAAATTGATGGGTAGATCAATATGATAGGTAATAGATGTTAGATAGAGGTGATACATAATAGATGATAGAGATGGTTGATAAATGATAAAAAATAGATAAATAGATGATAGGTAGATAACAGACAGTGTTTCATTGCTATTTGTAAGGTTTTTTTACTGGCCAGTTCTTTGAGAAGTGCATGGCCCCTTCCTTCTTCCAAGTCTGTCTGAGTCTGGAGGCTCCTCTGAAACGTGCCCACCATGGGAGACCCTGCTGGGGTTTGAAAGACTGGGGGCATAGCCTCCAGCCTCACAGCAATATGTAGGCCACCCCAGTCCAACAAACTGACAGATGAGTAGATAAATAGATGATAGTGATGGGTGGTGGGTGGGTGGG
>NW_006936826.1:0-481 GCF_000298275.1 Orycteropus afer afer
GACAGATCTGTTAGTTTTTTTAGCAGTCCACGGTACTCTCAGCATTCTTCACCAACACCACAACTCAAAAGCATCAGTTCTTCTTTGGTCTTCCTTATTCATTGTCCAGCTCTCACATGCATATGAGGCGACTGACCATAGCTTCTGTCAGGGGCACCTTAGTCCTCAAGGAGACATCTTTGCTCTTCAGCACTTGAAAGAGGTCCTTTGCAGCCAATTTGCCCAGTGCTATACTTCGACTCGACGGCACCTAACAACAACAAGAACAACAATACTTCGTCTGATGTCCTGACTGCTGCTTCTACTGGTGTCAATTGTAGAACCAAGCAATGTGAAGTCTTTAACAACCTCAATCTTTTCTCCATTTATTGTGATTCTGCTTATAGGTGAGTTGTGAGGATTTTTGTTTTCTTTATATTAAGATGTAATCCATACTGAAGACTGTATTCTTCAATCTTCATCAGTAAGTGCTTCAAGTCAT
>NW_006936826.1:1193-2656 GCF_000298275.1 Orycteropus afer afer
TAGCTGTCTTCCAAATCTCTTGGCATAACCGAGTGAGTGCCTCCAGCAGGGCATCCATTTATTGAAACATCTCAATGAGTATTCTGTCTATTCCTGGAGCTTTGTTCTTTGCCAATTCCTTTGGTGCAGCTTGAACTTCTTCCTTCAATACCATTGGTTCTTGAACATATGCCGTCTCCTGAAATGGTTGAAGACCAACCAGTTCTTTTTGGTACAGTGACTCTGTATATTCCTTCCATCTTCTTTTGATGCTTCCTGCCTCATTCAATATTTTGCCCATAGAATCTTTCAGTATTGCAACTCAAGACTTCAAGTTTTTTCTCAGTTCTTTCAGCTTGAGAAATGCCAAGCGGGTTCTTCCCTTTTGGTTTTCTAACTCCAGGTCTTTGCACATTTCATTATAGTAATTGGCTTTGTCTGCTCGAGCTGCCCTTTGCAATCTTCTCTTCAGCTCTTTTGTCTTGTCATTTCTTCCATTTGCTTTAGATACTCTTTGCTCAAGGGCAAGTTTCAGAGTCTCTTATGACACTCATTTTGGTCTATTCCTTCTTTCTTGTCTTTTTAATGACCTCTTGCTTTCTTCATTGATGATGTTCTTGATGTCATCCCATAATTCTTTTGGTTTTTGGTCATTGGTGTTCAATGCATCAAATCTATTCTTTATATGGTATCTAAATTCAGGAGGGATATATTCAAGGTCATATCTTGGCTCCTGTGGACTTGTTTTAATTGTCTTCAACTTCAAGTTGAACTTACATATGAGCAGTTGATGGCCTGTTTCACAGTCAGCTCCTGGCTTGTTTTTGGCTGAAGATATTAAGCTTTTCCATTGCCTCTTGCCACAGATGTAGTCAATCTGATTCCTGTGTACTTCATTTGGTGAAGTCCCTGTGTATAGCTGCCATTTGTGTTGTTGAAAAAAGGTATTTGCAATGAATAAGTCATTGGTCTCACAAAATTCTATTATGCGATCTCCAGTGTTAATTTCTGTCACCAAGGCCAAATTTTCCAACTACCAGTGATTCTACTTTGTTTCCAACTTTTGCATTCCAGTTACCAGTGATAATTAACACATCTTAATTGCATGTTCAGTCCATTTCAGACTGCAGAAGTTGAAAAAAATCTTCAATTTCCTCATTTTGGCTTTGGTAGTTGGTGCGTAAATTTGAATAATCGTAGTATTAATGGGTCTCCCTTGTTATTGTTGTTGTTGTTGTTAAGTGCCGTCGAGTCATTTCTGACTCATAGCGACCCCATGCACAGCAGAATGAAACACTGCCCAATCCGGCGCCAGCCCCACAATCCCTGCTATACTTGAGCTCATCATTGCAGCCACCGTATCAATCCATCTCGTTGAAGGCCTCCCCCTCCCTCGTCGACCCTCCACCCTACCAAGCATGACATCCTTCTCCAGGGAATGGTCCCTTCTTACAACATGACCAAAATAGGTGAGACGAAGTCTG
>NW_006936827.1:0-714 GCF_000298275.1 Orycteropus afer afer
TATCTTCTGTGTCTGTGTTAATTGGTTTCCCTTTTCTTTGTTGAAGAGGGTCTGTGCAATCCTTCTGCCTAGTCCGCCATCTTGCCTGCAGGTTCAGCAGTAGGTTTTTAAGATTTATCCATGTTGTACAGTGTGTCACTGCTTCATTCTTTTTATGGCTGAGAAATATTCTGTTGTATGTACAATTTGTATATAGATAGTATTTATCCGTTCATCAACTGATGGACATTTATTTGAGTTTTCAGTTTCTCGCTATTGTGAATACTGTTACGAACATTTGTGTACAACTTTTTGTGTGGACATATGTTTTCATTTTTCTTGAATGCATATGTATGAGTGGAGTAGTTGGGTCAATGGCAATTCTGGTTTAACTTTTTGAGGAACTGCTACTGACTGTTTTTCAAGTGGCTGCACAATTTTAGGGAGCTCTGGTGGTGTAGTGCCTGAGGTATTTGACTGCTAACCAGAAGGCTGGTGACTCCTTGGAAGGAAGGTTGGGCAATCTACTTCTGTAGTGATACAGCCTTGGAAACCCAAGGAGGGGTTGCTGTGAGTTGTATCTGACTACACAGCAGTGGTTGCCTTTGTTTTTTTTTCTTTCATTTATTTATTTATTTAATTTACTGTGATTTGGGTGAAGATTTACCGAGCAAATTCACTTTCCATACAGCAGTTCACATATACTTTGTCTCATGACATTGACCACAGTTTACC
>NW_006936827.1:3308-3783 GCF_000298275.1 Orycteropus afer afer
TTTACAATCTTGTAAGCTCATTTTACTTTGGATATGTCCATAGCTGGGGTTTCTGGGTTATGTTATCTTGTGTATTAATGGTCTGTTGTTATTTACTATTTTCGGTTCTCTGATCAAAGGACTCCCTTTAGCATGCCTTGTAAGGTTGGTCTGGTTTTAACAAATTCCCTTAGTTTCTGCTTATCTGGAAATCTCCCTATTTCACCATCATATTTGAGGGACAATTTTGCCAGGTATATAATTCTTGGTTGAAAATTTTTCTCTTTCACAGTTTTATATATACCATCCCACTGCCTTCTCGCTGGCATGGTTTCTGCTGAGAAATCAGAGCTTATTCTTACTGGCTGTCCTTTGTAGGTAACTTTTTGTTTTTCCTATGCGTTTTTCAGGATTCTGTCTTTGTCTTTGGTTTTGATGAGTTTGATAATGATGTATCTTGGTGATTTTCTTTTGGGGTCTATCCTGTTTGGGGTTC
>NW_006936828.1:0-597 GCF_000298275.1 Orycteropus afer afer
TTGCACTGCAACCAGGTGCCTCTTTTTGTCTGTGCATCTCTCTCTGCCAGGATGTCTGTCTGTGCCGCTGGAGGTCTGTCTGAGCCAAACGTGGTCTGGTGCAGGAATCTCAGGTCCAAGGACACACTCTACTTCACCTCCAGCTCTTCTCACTTGATGACAGTGAGATCCCCTCTCTACCTCTAGGAGGGCTCATTTCAACCCTGGCAGAGTGACAAAACTTACCAATTCCAACATTACAGTTCTAGACACCTTACTTGCATGGTCCCACCCAGTAATCCAGTGGAGGTTACAAAGACTATGGCTAGAAAAGCCATACCTAGTAATTCACTGCATGACACTTTAGTTAATAGGTCACACTTGTGACCACAGGGCTGTTTCTATCCACTTATCATCCTTTTCCACCACTCATCTGTGAGTTTGTTGTACTATGGTGGCTTGCATGTTGCTGTGAGGCTGGAGGCTATGCCACCGGTATTACAAATGCCAGCAGAGTCACCCCTGGTGGACAGGTTTCAGTGGAGCTTCCAGACTAAGACAGACTCAGAAGAAGGAAGGGGCCATCCACTTCTCAAAGAATTGGCCAGTGAAAACCTT
>NW_006936828.1:3517-4141 GCF_000298275.1 Orycteropus afer afer
GGGCTGCACAGAGGACTGCATCAGTGGCTGGTGAATAAAATGGGAAGCAGCGAAGAGGGAGACCGGCTGAGTTGTGGACATTTGGCTGTCAGGAGGGTGCAGCCATTTTGAATGTTTACAAGCAGTCTGACCATTTTGGACATTTAAAGTGACAGTGTTCTCCCAGATTCCAGGGACTTAAGAATAGGCTCCACTTGCTTGGAACCAAAAGGACATTCAGGACAGGAATGACTTAAAAGGTGCAGTATTCCCCTTGTTACTCTTACACCCCACACCCTCTTGGTGCATGGAGGTGCAGCCATCCCTCACTCCCACCCACCTTTTGGGCCAGCAGGAATTCCATCCCAGTCTGTGTGCTCGGACCGAGCCTGGGTGCCCTGCCCCACCCCGCCCAGATTTTTTTCCTTTTTTTTAAAGTTTATTTGTTTTTGTCTGTTTTAAAATTATTATTATTATTTGAATTTTTTTTGTCCTTTTTATTAGTATCCTTTTTCTCTCTTCCCTGTTCCTGGTTCCCATTTCTTTCTTTCTCATGGTAAACCACATTGCTTGTTTTTCTTTTTGCATTTTTCCTACTTTTTTCATCATTATCCTCTTACTCTACCTTTTTTCTCTTATTGCCCT
>NW_006936829.1:0-2006 GCF_000298275.1 Orycteropus afer afer
TGACAATTTAGTATTAATCTTCTGGATTTCTATCTGTAGATTTAGAATCATTTCTAATTTTTCATTTATTTTGTCATTTTCTTCCAAAATTCTTCTAGAGCTTTTCTGTGTTTTCTTTAGTCTGTCTCTCAATCCTTTCAAGATACCTAAATATAATTCTTTTGAATTCCTTATCAGAGAGTTCTAATGCTTCTTCTTCTTCAGGGATGTGTTCTGGGTCTGTATCCTGCTCCCTTGTTTCTACCACTTTATCCTGCTTCTTTGTGTGGACTATGATGTTCTGTTCTCTCCGAGGCATTGTGGCATTGTTGTATTTACATCTCTGTTAACTCTTTGTGAAGAGTAGCCAAGGGTGAATTAGGCTCTTCTTGGTGGTTTTTTATCGTTGGCCCATTGTTGGAGAAAGAGGTGGTGGCTCTCACTCAGCAAGTGAAGTTGCAGGAGATGTGAGTGTAGTTGTGTCTTATGGGGACTGTTGTTGTCTCTCACTTAGTTAGACACAAATTACCATTGAATAACCATCAAAAAACTAAAAGCACGTGGACAAAAATCATGCCATGTAATCACACAAGAAGAGTAACTAAAAAAAAAAAAAAGAGAAAAAAGGGAAAAAGAAGAAGAAATAACAAAAAACCTGCAATATCTTGTGATAGAGCACTAAGAGAAAAAACGTAGAGAAGGAGAATAATGAAGGGAAAAAATGCAAAAAGAAAAACAAGGATTGGGGTTAACCATGAGAAAAAAGGGTGAGAAAAAAACACAACACTTAAATTAAAAAAAAAAATTCAACCAGGAACAGGGAACTGAAAAAAATGCTGAAAACTAGGACCTGGGAGGGGAAGATTATAAATAATAGTAAAAAGGAAAAGTATTAATAATAATAGTTGTTTTTAAACAGACAAATACAAGCAAACAATTCACCAGAAAAAAAAAGAAAGTGAAAAAGAAAAAAAATTAAAAAGTGAAAAAAAATTGGTGGAGGACAGGGCAGGCACCCAGGCTCCCTCTGAGCACACAGACTGTGATGGAGTTCCTGTGGGCCCATAAGGTAGTTGGGAGTGGGGGTGGCCACACCCCCGTTCACAAAGCAGGTGTGGGATATAAGAGTAAAATGAAGAATGTGGTACCTTTTCAGTCTTGCAGGTCCGGCGTGTCCTTGGTGACTAAACCCCAACTAACAAGAATTTGCGTGACTATACCAAAACGGATACATACAGAGCTGCGGTCTGGCCATGATCCTGAGCAATCCTGACGGCACAGACAGTTTGGAGATTCCCGAGTGGTGGTAGGACCTAAGAATTAACCTAAAAATCAGTCCTGCTAGCCAGGGACCGCACAGAGGACTGCTCTGGTGGCAGGAGAATAAACAGAGAAGGTGAAGAGAAAGGCAGGCTGAGCTGTGGACTTTTGCCAGTTCAGAGGGCACCACCATTTTGAAGGTTTAAAAAGTGGCTTGACTATTTTGGATATTTAAAGAGACAGTGTCTCACAGATTCCTGGGGCTTAGGAACACGTTCCACTTTCCAGCAACCCCAAGGACACTCCGGACCTGCAAGACTGAAAAGGTAGGACATTCCTCTTGTTACTCTTGTACCCCATACCCACTTGGTGAACAGAAGTGTGGCCATCCCCCATTATTATTATTATTACTTTTGTCCTTTTTACTATTATTCTTAATGTTCCCCTCCCAGTTCTTAGTTTTCAGCATTTTTTTTCCGCCTGTTCCTGCTTGAATTTTTTTTTTTTTAATTTAAGGGCTTTTTTCCCCCCTTTTTTCTCATGGTTAACCCTGATCCTTGTTTTTCTTTTTGCATTTTTCCCTTAAGTTTCCTTCATTCTTCTCCTTTATACTTTTTTTCTCTTATTGCCTTATCCCCAGATATTGTAGGTTTTCTTCTTCTTTTTTCATTTATTTTTTTCTTGGTTACTGTTCCTGTGTGATTACATGGTGTGTTTTTCGTTCATGTGCTTTTAGTTTTTTTCATGTTTATTCAATTGTAATTTGT
>NW_006936829.1:2351-2896 GCF_000298275.1 Orycteropus afer afer
GTGGTAGAAACAAGGGAGCAGGATACAGACCCAGAACACATCCCTGAGGAATAAGCAGCATTGGAACTCTCTGATAAGGAATTCAAAAGAATTATGTTTAGGTATCTTCAAAGGATTGAGAGACAGACCAAAGAAAACACAGTAAAAACCCTAGAAGAATTTTGGAAGAAAATACAAGAACAAAATGACAAAATAAATGAAAATTTAGAAATGATTTCAAATTTACAGATATAGAAATTCAGGAGATTAATACTTAATTGTCAGAAATAGATAACACATTGGAAGAGCAAATGAGTAGAACTGATGCAATGGAAGACAGAATTAATGAGATTGAAGACAAATACCTGAATACTTCTTTGGAAAAGGATCAATCAGAAAAAAAAAAAATCATAACAAAATGAAGAAAGCCTAAAGTTCATGTGGGATATCATCAAAAGGAATAACTTATATTCATTGGAATTCCAGAACAGGAAGAGAAAAACAAAACCACTGAGAAAATTGTCCAAGATTTGCTGGAGGAGAACTTCCCTGAAATGATGAAAAAT
>NW_006936830.1:0-1112 GCF_000298275.1 Orycteropus afer afer
CTTTCCTTTCCATATACAGTTAGTGACTGGTTTTTCCATATCCCTAAAGGATGTTGATGGGATCTGGATTGGGATTGCATTGAATGTATAGATTGCTTTGGGTAGAACTGCCATTTTCACAATGTTATATCTTCCTATCCATGACCATGGGATGTTTTTCCATTTATGTAGATCTTTTATGGTTTCTTGAAGTAGTTTTTTATAGTTTTCTTTGTAGAGGTCTTTTGTTTCCCTGGTAAGATTGATTCCCAAGGATTTTCTTTTTTACTAGCTGTTGAAAACGGTATTGATTTCCTTATTTCTTTTTCAGCAATCTCTTTGCTGGTGTAGAGGAATCCAACTGACTTTTGGATGTTCCCTTTTTTGCCTTATGGCCCTGGCTAGGACTTCCTGTACAATGTTGAATAGAAGTGGTGATAGCAGGCAGCCTTTTCTGGTTCCTGTTCTCTAGAGGAATGGTTTTAGTCTCTCACCATTGAGAATAATGTTTGCTGTTAGTTTTGCATAAATGCCCTTTATTATGTTGAGGAATGTCCCTTCTATTCTTATTTTGCTGAGAGTTTTGATCAGGAATGGGTGTTGGAGTTTATCAAATGCCTTTTCTGCATCAATTGATATGATCATGTGGCTCTTCTCCTTTTTTTTATAAACATGGTGGATGACCTTGGTTGTTTTTCTAATGTTGAACCATCCCTGCATACTTGATATGAACCCCACATGGTCATGATGAATGATTTTCTTGATATGTTGTTGCAGTCTATTGGCTAGTATTTTGTTGATGATTTTTGCATCTGTATTCATGAGTGATATTGGTCTGTAGTTTTCCTTTTGAGTGTTGTCTTTCCCTGATTTTGGTATCAAGTTTACACTTGCTTCATAAAATGAGTTAGGGAGGACTCCATCCTTTTCTGTGTTTTGGAATGGTTTGAGCAGGATTGGTATCAGTTCTTCTCTGCATATTTTGTAGTATTCTCCAGTGAAACTGTCTGGGCCAGGACTTTTTTTGTTGGTAATTTTTAGATGACTTGTTCAATTTCTTTGTTTGTGATGGGCCTGTTCAGCTTTTCCACATCAATCTGTGTTAGTTTAGGTAAGTGGTGTGTTTCTAGAAA
>NW_006936830.1:3097-3578 GCF_000298275.1 Orycteropus afer afer
TATGGTGGTTTTTGTCTTAAAGTCAATTTGATCAGAAATTAATATTGCCACTCTTTCTCTCTTACAGTTGCCCTTTGCTTGATATATCTTTTTCCAACCTTTGATTTTTTAATCAATTTTTGTCTTTATCTTAAGGTATGTCTCTTGTAGGCAGCATATTGATGGTTTGTGTTTTCTTATACAATCTTCAACTCTCTATCTCTTGAGTGGTGCATTTAATTCATTAACATTCAGGTTAATTATTGATAAGTTTCAATTTGTTGCTGTCATTTTTTTATGTGTTTTTTCATGGTATCCCTCGTTTCTTTTTCCATATTATTTTCTGTGCCAAGCTCATTATATTTATGAATTGTGTTATCATTTCCTTTGTTGCTATCGTTTTATTATATGCTGAATATTTTTGCTTGTCCTCTTTTTTATTGTGATATGAAGGGTTATCATTTTTCTTTGAGGTTACCCTATGATTTATAATTTTATCCCC
>NW_006936831.1:0-578 GCF_000298275.1 Orycteropus afer afer
CTGCTGAACAATAAATAACATAGCTACATGCAGGGCTCAAGTGTGCCATAAGCTAGAGAGCATTCCCAAAGCTGCTTCTTATATATGGGAAGCAGACCACATACCTAAAGCAGCTACAGGCAGCTGCTGGCTGCTCAGGCTAATAATGTCAAGGTCAATAAGTAAAATGGCATAGTCCCAAGATTATCACACAACATGGCAGGCCACTTGTTCAAGTCCAGGAACAATCTTAAGATCAACAGACAACATGGCAGGTTGTTAAATGAAGAATTGGCTACATACAGGGTCCAAACATGCCAAAAAGCTGCAGAGACTTTTCTCAAAGCTTTTCCTTATATACTGGAACAGACCATATCCCTAAGGCAGCTACTCAGCTTCTCAGGGCAGATTCCACAATGGAGTTGATAACTAGCCTCATCATGGGGACTAACTACATCCAGCTGCCCAGGCAGTCAAAACCAGGCCCAGCCAAGTTAACCCAAAAGTTAACTACAACATCCACTGTTATAAAAAGTCAAGGAAAGGTAAATAAATAAATAGATAAATAAATTACACACACACACACACACACACACACA
>NW_006936831.1:3078-3679 GCF_000298275.1 Orycteropus afer afer
AGTTGAGAATCCAGAAATAGATCTATTGACCTATGGTCAGTTGATCTTTGACAAAGACCCAAAATCCATTTAATGAAGAAGAGATGGTCTCTTTCACAAATGATGCAGGCAAAATTGGATATCCATTTGAAGAAAACTGAAACAAGATCCATACCTCACACCACACACAAAAACAAACTCCAAATGGATCAAAGACTTAAAACTAAAACTATAAAGTTTATCAAAGAAAAAATAGGGGCAAACTTGTTATTGTTAGGTGCCATTGAGTCAGCTCTGATGCAGTGATTCTATGGACAACAGAACAAAACACTGCCTGGTCCTGCATCAGCCTCACAATCCTTGCTATACCTGAGCCCATTGTTGCAGCCACTGTGCCAATCTATCTCATTGAGGGTCTTGCCCGTTTTTGCTGACCCTCCATTTTACCAAGCATGATATCCTTTTCCAGGAAATGATGCCTTCTGACCAAAGAAGGTGAGACAAAGTCTGGCCAATCTCACTTCCAAGGAGGATCCAGCTGCAGCTCTTGTTATTGTTGTTATTATGTGCCATCGAGTAGTCTCTGACTCATAGAGACCTCATGTACAACAGAAAGAAACTG
>NW_006936832.1:0-502 GCF_000298275.1 Orycteropus afer afer
CATTCCTCTTCAATTTGTCATTTCCAGCATAGTAGATCATACACTTGTCTGATTCAAAATGGCCAAAACCAGTCCATTTCAGCTCACTAATTCCTGATATCAATCTTTATGTGTTCCATTTCATTTTTGACAACTTCCAGTTTTCCTAGATTCATACTTTGTACATTCCATGTTCTGATTATTAATGGATATTTGCAGCTATTTCTTCTTATTTTGAGTTGTGCCACATCAGTAAATGGAGGTCTCAAAAGCTTTACTCCACCCACATCATTAATGTTGGCTCTACTTTGAGGAGGCAGCTCTTCCCAAGTTGTATTTTGAGTGCTTCTGACCTGAGGGCTCATTTCTGGCAGTATATAGGACAATGTTTCAGGGCTATTCATCAAGTTTTCCAGCAATACATCAGACAATGTTTCACTGCTATTCATAAGGTTTTCACTGGCCAATGTTTTGAGAAGTGAATGGCCCCCTCCATTTTCTGAATCTTTCTTAGTTTGGAAGC
>NW_006936832.1:1524-2683 GCF_000298275.1 Orycteropus afer afer
AACAAAATACATATTTTTATTTCCGCAATTTCACATGAATGAGAAATGAAACAGATTTATATTGGAATTGTAAGATTTTGCTTAAAACCTAGAGTAATATTGTTTTCTTTTTAGTTCAATTCATTGAAAGCAGAAATTTTCTCTCTTTTTAGAAGAACCACAAAGAAAAACAAAGAATATGGCATCTGCACAACAAAATCTGGAGGAAACGGTGGATATATTTAAAAGATAAGTTTACCTAACTTTTATATTCAGGTTGACCAATGTTTACTGAGACTTTAAAGCTCTTAGGAATGCGGGTCATGGTTCCAGTTTCTGGATTCAAATTGTAACCCATCATTTCCTTCTGAATTTTTATAAAGCTTTATCTAAAGAAGCAATAGTCATTGTTGGCAAAGACACATGTTCCTGGCCAAGAAGTGCTTTGATCAATAGTAATATCAATGAGGATATTAGTCTTACCTTTCTAAATTCCTTACTAACACAGTCTCCTAAAACTAATAGAAATAAAGCACGATGCTGAGGTTTGTATATTGAACTGTTGTATTTAAATACTGAGAATAACCAGAGTGTTGTAGAGAGAAAACTTAAGTCATTAAATCACTGGCTTCTACTCCAAGTATAAGTCCTTTTTAAATGAAAAAAAGAATTGTTTGAGCTTGAGTCACATTATTTTTTTTTGAAAGAATAATCTTTTTAGCATCATGTCTTTCAGGCATTAATCAATTTTAGTACCAGCCATCTAACAGTTTTCAATTAACTAACAATTTATTACTATTCATATGTTGCACTGATAATTGGTTTCTCTCTTTTTTTCTTTTTTTGATGGAGCTATCAAAATCAGCATTTAAATTTTGTTTCACTGAATCCTAAAAAGTGAGATTTTTCTTTGAACCAATACATACAGTACTGTATGTCATTATTTTTAAAGGGGAGACCTGAGTGAAGAGTTGAGGGGCCAATTGCTCATTTTCATCTATTACAAGAATCTTTAACTTCTGTGGATAAAGTGATGTTTTCAGAACTATTTTAATAAATTGCCTTAATTTTTTTTAGAAATAATATTTTTTGGATTTAATGTATTTTGTTAGATGATTATTTTACTCATTTAAATATTCATTTATTCATGCATAATTATCCAGGAGAGGTATATTATTAA
>NW_006936833.1:0-800 GCF_000298275.1 Orycteropus afer afer
CCTTCCGAGGAGTGGCTGGTGGGTTTGAACTGCCAACCTTCTGGTTAGCAGTCAAGTGCTTTAGGCACTACGCCACCAGAGCTCCCATGATGTGAGATATGCCTAAATATTCTGCGCCTGAGTCCAGACTCATGCATTTAGTGCAACTAGACCCCATCCCACAGATTTCCAATAGATTTCTCAAAACTTATATGCCCTCAAAGAACTATAGATTTTCTCCTCCATACTCATCTTCCACATTTTAGTAAATAATATGTAAAGTGACCTTTATAGTCACTCCCACTGTCCAGACCAAAAACTCATCAGCAAGATCCTATCCACTCTAGCTTCACAGTATTTCCCAAATCCAGCTCTTATAATCTCTGTCATGGCTACTCCTCTCTTTAGCAATAGCCCCAAACTTACTTCTCGGATGCTGTCCCATCTCCAGAGAGCAGCCAAAGTGATCTTTTTGAAAGCATGAATTAGCTTCTATCACTCTGCTGCTTAAAATTCACTGAGTTTCTCATCACAACTGAAGTATCTGTGGCCTGTGGGGCTGGTGAGATTTTGCTCCTGCCCATATCTCTGACCTCATCTTCCCTCACTCTGCCCCGTCATTGCCACACCACAGCCACACTGGTCTTCCTTCTGTCCACATCAGACTGTGCCAAGAGCACTCCTGTGTCAAAACCAAACCAAACTCACTGCTGTCAAGTCGGATCCGACTCATAGTGACCCCTCCTTGGGTTTCTGAGGCAGTATCACTATGGAAGTAGATTGCCCAACTTTCCTTCCGAGGAGTGGCTGGTGGGTTTGAA
>NW_006936833.1:3095-3716 GCF_000298275.1 Orycteropus afer afer
TTTTTTTTTTTTTAATGAAATTGGTAAATCCCATTAAGTATTAAATAGTGAAAGTGATATTTAAATTTTTTCTTTTAGTTTTATTGTGGTGAAAACATATACAACAAGATATTGAGCAGTTTAACAACTTTTACATTTACAGTTCAGGGATATTGATGATATTTTTCATGTTGTACCACCATTACTGCTATCCTTTCCCAAAATATTCCACCACCTATTAACATAAACGTAATGTCCCCCAAACACTGAGTAATATTTTCCTTCCCTCCTACCCCTGGTAAACACTAATAATTTTTGGTATTTTCGCTCCCATCCCAGCCCATCCTTGGTAACCAACAAAAGAAGTTTCATTCTATGTATAAAAATCTCCTTGATTTTTTACAATAATGGATTAACACAATATTAGTCCTTCTGTGATTGACTTATTCCACCCAGCATAATGTCCTCCAAGTTCATCCACATTATGCAGTGTTTTGCAGAATCTACATTATTCTTTAGTATTCCATTGTGTGTATGTACCACAGTTTGTTTATCCATTTCTCGATGATGGGCACTTAGGTCGTTTATATCTCTTTGCTACTGTGAACAGTGCTGTGATGAATATGGGTGTGCATATATCTA
>NW_006936834.1:0-567 GCF_000298275.1 Orycteropus afer afer
ATATATCAAGCAAATGGCAACTGTAAGAGAGCAGGAGTGGCAATGTTAATTTCTGATCAAATTGACTTTAAGACAAAAACCACCATACAAGACAAAGAAGGACATTATATAATGGTTAAAGAATCAATTGAACATGAAGATATAACCATAATAAATATCTGTGGATTCAAAATACATAAATCAGACTTTAAAAGAGTTGAAAAGCCAAATAGATGATTCCACAATCATAGTGGGAGACTTTAATATGCCACTTTATTTGAAAGATAGAACTGGAAAGAAACTCAACAAAGATGCAGAAGAGCTAAACAATACAATCCACCAACTTGGCCTTATAGACGCCTACAGAGCAATTGACCCAGCAGCAGCACAATATACATTCTTCTCCAGTGAACATGGACCATTTTCCATGATAGACCATATGTTAGGCCATAAAGCAAGCTTTAATAAATTTAAAAACATCAAAATACTGCACAGCATCTTCTCAGATCATAATGCTATCAAATTAGAAATCAGCAATAGGAAGATCAACAGGAAAAGAGTAAACACATGGAAACTGAACAACACCCT
>NW_006936834.1:2107-3080 GCF_000298275.1 Orycteropus afer afer
ACTGTCATCCACTTGGAAGGGGATCTATGTAGGAGATCCTGGATAGAGAGGGAGAACAATGTGGAACAAAACTCAAAATCATTTGGAGAAAAAAAGTGGGGGGGGACCAGGTTTCCTGGTCTGATAGAGCCTGGTAGAACCACTGAGACTATGGCCCCTAGCTGCCCTTCAGTTCTGGAATTGAACCCACACCCCTGGTTTCCAGCCAAACAAAAGATAGGCATATGAGTTAAACATTTACCTGAGGTAGATATGGTCGTTGGAGAGAACAATCATGGGAAAAAGAAGGGCTGCTTATGCACAGGGAGACAGCTTAGGGGGCAGGAGTCCATGGAGGGATGGACACTGGGAAGAGGTAACTATGGGGAGAAAGTAGGAGGGGAGCTGTTGCATTGCGGTAAACTGTGATCAGTGTCATGAGACAAAGTGTATGTGAACTGCTGTATGGAAAGCGAATTTGCTCTGTAAATCTTCACCCAAATCACAATAAATAAATAAATAAACAAAATCCTAGCCAAAAGACTGCAACAACACATCAAGAAATTGATTATAACCAAGTGCGGTTCATATCAGGTATGCAGGGATGGTTCAACATTAGAAAAACAATCAACATCATCTGCCACATAAATAAAACAAAGGAGAAGAACCACATGATCATATCAATTGATGCAGAAAAGGCATTTGATAAAATCCAACACCCATTCATCATCAAAACGCTCAGCCAAATAGGAATAGAAGGGACATTCCTCAACATAAAAAAGGCATTTATACAAAACCAACAGCCAACATCATTGTCAATGGAAAGAGACTGAAACCAATTCTCTTGAGAACAGGAATCAGACAATGATGCCCGCTATCAACACTTCTATTCAACATTCTACTAGAAGTTCTAGCCAGGGCCATAAGGCAAGAAAGGGAAATCAAAGGCATCCAAATTGGTAAGGAAGAAGTCAAACTATCCCTATTTGCTGAT
>NW_006936835.1:0-2687 GCF_000298275.1 Orycteropus afer afer
GAGGCTCAGCCTCAAAACTCACGTCTACATGTCACCACAGTAGGACAAACCGACAGACAAGTTTGTCCTGCTGTTGGAGACCTCTCGTATCCCCCCCACTTGGGTCCCTGTGGCTGACTGTTCCTCTGTCTGGTTTCCTGTCTTTTAATTCCCTTTCTCCTGGTCTTGTGGCCTGCTTCTTTGGGCATCCCTGAGTTTCCCCTCCTCACCTAATCCCTTCGGCTGATTGTTCTTCTCTTTGGCTCCCTGGGTTTTACCCTTTTCTCCTGCTATTGAATATTATAAGTACTAAATTAATATTTTCTAAATACATAAATCAATGCAATTAAAGATTACATATGAATATATATTTCCCATATGATGTCATAGTTGTCTAGATGCAAACTTCCTGAAGATTTTGAGGGATTATTTCCAAGAAAGAAACAACACATTAATATGACATCTTTCTTTTTCTGTTTTCTAATTTTTCAAGATCTATTTACTTTTATCTCATACCTCTGCTGAAAAAAATTTATGGATTCAAATCACCTAATTAAAACAAATCAACTCAAAGATATTACTATTGCTTTAAGTGAAACTACATTTATCTCAATGTAGTTTAGGGAAAGTAGTCTATTAAGAAGGCTCTGCTGTAGTACTTCATATAATACTACCTGCTAGCATATTTCCTAACCCAATTTAACTGTTCTAAGGCATGATATTTTCAATCACCTTATATGCATATGAGAGTTGTCAAGAAATAAAGAAGACCACAGAAGAATTGATGCATTTGAGTTGTAGTGATGAAAAAAATTAAAGGCACCATGCCTACTAGAAGAACAAACAAATCTGTCTTGGAGGAAGTACAGGCAAAATGCTTCTTAGAAATGAGAACTGACAGACTTTGTCTCTCATACTATGGTTATGTTGTCAGAAGGGACCAATCTCTGGAGACAGATATCATACTCAGTATAGTAGAGGCATGCTAGAACTGAAAGTCCCTCAACGTGATGGATTGACACAATGACTGTGATGATGGGCTCAAGCACAGCAGCACTTGTGAAGATGGCACAGGACAGGGCAATGTTTCATTCAACTCTCTTTGAGAGTTGGAACTCACTTGACAGCACCTACCAACAATGACAACAACAAATCTCAAATTAATCACTGGGTAATATTACTATACACTCAACATATATAATTTGTCCTATCATATTAATAATAGGAAGCAAACTTCTCCTACTAGAACTAGATAACTACTCATAAGAGAATGAGAATGTTTTCTTAATACTGCCCCAAATTACCTCTTCTCTCATTACATTTACTTAAAAGTTCAGAATATTTTGTTTTAAATGTGTAGTTTTATTTCTAGGTAATTATTATTATTATGGATTTTAAAAACCTGGATATCTGCTACTACACTTAGGTAGAGAGGTCAATAGTTTTCTCTCCTCTCAAGAATTTAAAATGATCAAAAATTAAACAATAATTCTTCTTTTTCCAATACAATGACCATTACACATATAGGAAGAGTTCTTGGATCCAAATCCATATTGCATGACTATTTAAATTATGTTCCTTAGAATTTAAAGTCTTTTCTTGAATGAATCTGGGTTGCCACCAGAGGTAAGGTGAGTGAGAATCTCAGTGAGTGTACCTTTGATCCATTCACACTTGGTATAGCGAGAGACTCTCCACTAAGATATGCTTCATATTGAAGTTTCTGTGTTTCTGTTAAAGAAACAGGATGTTTAAGGCTTTTTGTTGATGTTTGTTTTAATTTCCTTTTCTCCTACAATGTTGTATATTGTAGTTGTATATCTAGTGATAAATATGACTGGCCAAACTCTTTGATTTATCCTAAAATATGGGCCTGTGTTACCTATTTGATTATTCTAATCTTGCTGGTTTATTTTTAAATTTTAAGAAGTTGATACGTTGGCATTGATGTACATGTGATTCATAAAATACACGATATGTTCTTATAAGTGTGAAGGGTTGTCTTGTTGAAGAGGCAGATTTATTCTATTTAAAGTGATTAAATTTAGGATTAGCAAGTAGAATTCTTCTGAGCATGATTTTTTTTTCTCAATACAAGTGCATTTTAATTTATTACATTGCTTTTAGAGTTATTTGTTGCCCCTGAGTTAGTTTCAACTCATAGATACATTACATCTAGCAGATTGAAACACTGTCTTGTCCTGTGTCATTCTCAAAATGATTCCTATGCTTAAGCCCATCATTGCAGTCACTATGCCAGTCCTCCTTGTTGACGGTATTCCACTTGATTACTTACCCACTATTTTACAAAGCTTGATATCCTTTTCCAGAGACTGAGTCTTTCTGATAACATTCCCAAACTACAAAAAACAAAGTGTAATTTATCACAGTACTTGACAAAATTGAAATGGGGAACTTTGTTTGACAATGAAATTCATATTGTTATATCTATTCTACAGGAATATACAGGGACTTTATTTATTAAACTGATTAAAAGATTTAAAATTTTCTTCTAAGGACTATATGTTTTATCAATATAAAAGTGCACTATTTCCACAATTTATCCATGTAAGAGTGAACTATTCATCCAAATATGTACTGTAAGAAATACAAGCAGGGAGGCGGGGCAAGATGGCGGACTAGGCAGAAGGATTGCACAGACCCTCTTCAACAAAGAAAAGGGAAACCAATAAATACAGACACAGAAG
>NW_006936836.1:0-610 GCF_000298275.1 Orycteropus afer afer
CTTTAAACTTTTCTCCATTTATGATGATGTTGCTTTTAGGTCCAGTTGTGAGGGTTTTTGTTTTCTTTATGGTAAGGTGTAATTCATATTGAAGACCACAGTCTTTGATCTCATCAATAAGTGTTTCAAGTCACCTTCACTTTCAGCAAGCAAGGCTGTGTCATCTCCATAGCACAGGTTGTTAATGATTCTTCCTCCCATCCTGATGCCTTATTCTACATATAGCCAAGCTTCTTGGATCATTTTCTCAGCATGCAAATTGAGTAAGTGTGGTAAATGAATACAACCACAATAGACATACTTCCTGATTTTAAACAAAGCACTATCCTCTTGTCCTATTTGAACAACAGCCTCTTAGTCTATGTACAATTTCCTCAACAATCACGTGTTCAGGAATCCCCATTCTTCACAATGTTATTTATAATTTGCTATGCTCCACACAGTAGAATGCTTCTGCATAGTCAATAAAACACAGGTAAATATCTTTCTGGTATTCTTTGCTTTCAACCAAAATAAATCAGACCTCAGTCATGATATCCCTTGTTCCATGTCCTCTTCTGAATCCAGATTGAACTTCTGGAAGTTCTTTGCCAATATACTGCTGCAATCA
>NW_006936836.1:2595-3262 GCF_000298275.1 Orycteropus afer afer
TTGACTGCTCACTGGAAGGTCAGTGGTTCAAACCCACCAGCTGCTCCACAGAAGGAAGATGAGGTGTTCTATTTTTGTTAAGATTTACAGCCTAAAAACCCAATGGGGTGGCTATGAGTCAGAAATGACTTGATGGCAGTGAGTTTGGTTTGTGTAGGCTTATAGATATTATTCTATCACTGACAGCATAATAATTCAGGATAGTTCTTGAAATGTTCTTTCTGATGATTAATGTAACACCATTCCTCTTCAGTTTGTCATTTTCTGCATAATTGACCATATGATATTCTGATTCAAAATAGCCAATACCCATCCATTTCAGCTGACAAATATCTAGGAGCTCTGGTAGCACAGTGCCTAAGGCACTTGACTGCTAACCAGAAGGCTGGCAGTGCAAACCTACCAGCAAATCCTCAGAAGGAAGGTTGGGCAAAATACTTCCATAGCAGATTGCCCAACTACTGCCTCGGAAACCCAAGGAGGGGTCACTATGAGTCAGGCCTGACTCAATGGCATACAACAACACAACAACAAATATCTAAGATATCAATCTTTATTCATTCTATTTTTTTATTTGTTTTTTGATTACTTCCAATTTTCCTTGAGTCATACTGGGGACATTTCATGTTCTGATTATTAATGAATGTTTGCAGCTGTTTCTTCCCAT
>NW_006936837.1:0-703 GCF_000298275.1 Orycteropus afer afer
ATAAGGCAAGAAAAAGAAATCAAAGGCATCTAAATTGGTAAGGAAGACATCAAACTATCCCTATTTGCTGATTGAATGATCCTATATCTAGAAATGCATATGAGCAGACCATTTAGAAAAATCATTCAGATTCCAGGGATCTAAGAATAGGCAGTGAGGTGGGAAGCAGGGAGAGGACAAAAAAAGGGACCTAAGAACAGGCAGCGAGGTGGGAAACAGGAAGAGGACAAAAAAAGGCAAAGGGGACCAGAATAGATTGAGGAGTCAGCTGTAGGGGCCCAGGTGAAGAGAGGGAACCCAGGCCATGCCCCACAAGGAGTGAGGTGGGAAGGCAGGGAGAGGACAGAAAAGGCAAAGGGGACTGGAACAGATCAAGGAGTTAGCCACAGGGATCCAGGTAAGGGTGGTTGGAGGGATTTCCAACAGCTAAGGTTTTTCTGTTGGTTTGTCCTACTGTGGTGACATGTTGCTGTGAGCCTTGAGGCTGTGGCACTGGTGTTTCAAACCCAGTGGGGTGCACCTGTTGCACAGATATCAGCCCAGCTTGCAGACTGAGACAGACTAGGAAGGAGGAGGAGGCCATGCACTTCTCAAAGAATTGACCAGGAAAAACCTTATGAATAGCAGAGAAACACTGTCTGATACATTACTGCACAACTTTATGAATAGTCCAGAAACATTGTCCAATACAGAGGAGGAAGAT
>NW_006936837.1:1810-2684 GCF_000298275.1 Orycteropus afer afer
AGGTCACTAAAAAGACAACAAAAGAAGAGAAGACCAAAATGGATGACAGAAGAGACTCTGAAACTTGCCCTTGAGTGGAGAGGAGCTAAAGCAAATGGAAGAAATGACAAAATAAAAGAATTGAACTGAAGATTGCAAAGAGCAGCTTGAAAAGACAAAGCCAATTACTATAATGAAATGTGCAAAGACCTGGAGTTTGAAAACCAAAAGGGAAGAACACGCTTGGCTTTTCTCAAGCTGATAGAATTGAGGAAAGAAATTAAGCCTCGAGTTGCAATATTGAAAGATTCTAAGGGCAAAACATTGAATGATGCAGGGAACATCAAAAGAAGATGGAAGGAATACATGGAGTCACTGTACCAAAAAGAACGGATCAATCTTCATCCATTTCAGGAGGTGGCATATGATCTAGCACCAATGGTACTGAAGGACAAATTCGAAGCTGCAATGAAAGAATTGGCGAAGGACAAGACTCCGGGAATTGACGGAATACCCATTGAAATATTTCAACAAATGGATGCCGCACTGGAGGCACTCCCTTGGTTATGCCAAGAAATTTGGAAGACAGCCACCTGGCCAACTGACTGGAAGAGATCCATATTTGTACCATTCCAAAGAAAGGTGATCCCACAGAATGGGGAAATTATCGAACAATATCATTAATATCACACATAAGATCTTACTGAAAATAATTGAAAAAACAGTTGCAGCAGTATATTGACAGTGAACTTCCAGAGGTACAAGCTGGATTCAGAAGAGGATGTGGAACAAGGGATATTATAGCTGCTGTCAGATGGATCTTGGCTCAAAGCAAAGAATACCAGAAAGATGTTTACTTGTGCTTTATTGACTATGCAAAGGCATTTGATTGTGT
>NW_006936838.1:0-1095 GCF_000298275.1 Orycteropus afer afer
TGTTTGGGTAGCTATTGTAAACAGTATTGATTTACTTATTTCTTTCTCAGCAACCTGTTTGCTGGTGTAAAGAAATCCAACTGAATTTTGGATTTTGATCTTATATCCTGCCACAATGTTAAATCTCTCAATTAGTTCCAGTAGATTTTTGACTGAGTCTCTTGGGTTTTCTAAATATAGGATCATATCATCAGCAAATAGGGATAGTTTGACTTCTCCATTACCAATTTGCATGCCTTTGATTTCCCTTTCTTTCTATACGGCCCTGACTAGGACTTCCAGTACAATGTTGAATAGAAGTTCTGATAGCAAGCATCCTTGTCTGGTTCCTGTTTGCATGAGGAATGGTTTCAATCTCCCTCCATTGAGAATAGTGTTGGCTGTTGGTTTTGCATAGATACCCTTTATTATGTTGAGGACTGTCCCTTATATTCCTATTTTGCTGAGAGTTTTCATCAGGAATCAGTGTTGGATTTTATCAAATGCTTTTTCTGTGTGAATTGATATGATCATGTGGTTCTTTCCCTTTGTTTTATTTACATTGTGGATAACATTGATTGTTTTTCTAATGTTGAACCATCCCTGCATACCTGATATGAACCCCACTTTTTCATAGTGAGTAATTTTCTTGATATGTTGTTGGAGTCTATTGGCTAGGATTTTGTTGAAGATTTTTTCATGTATAGTCATGAGAGATATTAGTTGGTAGTTTTTCTTTTGAGTGATGTCTTTGCCTGGTTTTGTTATCAAGGTTATGCTTGCTTCATAAAATGAGTTAAAGAGGATTCCATCCTTTTCTATGTTTTGGAATAGTTTGAGTAGGATTGATATCAGCTCTTTCCTGAATGTTTGGTAGAATTCTCTGGTTAAAACTTCTGGGCCAATATTTTTTTTAGTTGGTAATTTTTTGATGACCTGTTCAATTTCTTCTTTTGTGATGGGCCTGTTCAACTTTTCCAGATCAGTCAGTGTTAGTTTAGGTAAGTTGTGTGTTTCTAGAAATCTGTCCATTTTTTCCAGATTTTTAAATTTGTTAAAGTACAGTTCTTCATAGTATCCTGATATTATCCTTTTTATTTCAGTTGGTTCTTTTGT
>NW_006936838.1:3485-3934 GCF_000298275.1 Orycteropus afer afer
TATGGTTATATCTTCATGTTCAGTTGATCATTTAATCATTACATAATGTCCTTTCTTGTCTCTCATGGTGGTTTTTGTCTTAAAGTCAATTTGATTAGAAATTAACATTGCCACTCCTGCTCTCTTACAGTTGCCATTTGCTTGATATATCTTTTTCCAACCTTTTATTTTTAGCCTATTTTTGTCTTTATCTCTAAGGTGTGTCTCTGGTAGGCAGCATATTGATGGGTTTTGTTTTCTTATCCAATCTGCAACTCGCCGTCTCTTGAATGGATTATTTATTCCATTAACATTCAGTGTAATTATTGAAAAGCATGAATTAGTTCCTGTCATTTTGTTGTGTTTTTTCATGATGTCTCTGGTTTCTTTGTTCCATATTATTTTCTGTGCTGAGCTCATTATGTTTACGAATCATGTTGTTGTTTCTTTTCTTGCTGTTGCTTTAGTAT
>NW_006936839.1:0-548 GCF_000298275.1 Orycteropus afer afer
TGAACCGCCAGCCTTCTGGTTAGCAGTCAGGTGCCTTAGTCACTATGATACTAGAGCTCCCAGTTACAGAAGTGTCCAAAGTAAATAAGCCTATAAGATTGTAAACAGGGAACCAAAGACATCAATTGACAAATGAGGACAACTACAAACCAAAAAGAGGGAAAAAATTGTGTAGTTACAAATGGTAAGGGAGTCAAGACAACCACAAGATAGAACGGACTGTTCGAAACTTTGGAAGAAAACTATAAATCACAATGTAACCTCAAAGAAAAAGGTTAAACCTTCACATCAAAATGAAAAAGATGACCAGCACAAATATTTAGCAAATACTAAAACAATAGCAACAAAGGAAGTGATAACACAATTCATAAACAAAATGAGCTCAGCACAGAAAATTATACCGAACAAAGAAATCAACACCACGAAAAAGCACATTACAGAATGACAGCAGCAAATTCTTGTTGATAATTACATATCTGTCAAGGGACCTATCTCTAAGATTCATAGAAAACTCCCAACACCTCAACAACAAAGAGATTAACAATCCA
>NW_006936839.1:1888-3159 GCF_000298275.1 Orycteropus afer afer
CCTAGCCAACAGAATCCAACAACATACCAAAAATAATAATAATACATCCTGACCAAGAAGGATTCATACCTGGCGTGCAAGGATGGTTCAACATCAGAAAAACAATCAGTGTAATCCACCACATAAATAAAACAAAAGAAAATAATCATATGATTGTATCACTTGACACAGAAAAAGCATTTGATAAAATCCAACACCCAATTAAAAAAAAAATTAGAGGATGTGAGGGAAGTGGCTTGTAAGTATCTGGGAGAAGAGTATACTAGGCAGAGGGAACTTGCAAACATCTTGACATGAGAAAGGACTTGGCCCCTTTGAGCAACAGCAAGGAGGCCATTGTGACTGAAGAACAGCAAGAGAGTGAGAGAGTGGATGGATAAGAGGCTAGAGAGGTGCAGGGCAGACTGCAAAGGGCCTTGAAGGCCATGGTAATAAAGGCTTCAGATTTGTCTTTTTTTCTCTCTCTGTTTTCAATTGAGTTTCTTAAAATACAGTTCTGAAAGCATTTGAGTGAACTTGGGCCTCCTTTGGTAAGCAAAGGATCTGAAAATAATATTTTAAAAATGAACAGGGAGAGTTATGGTAAGATGGTGGAATAGGCAGAAAGACTGCACAGACCCTCTTCAGCAAAGGAAAGGGGAACCAATTAACACAGATACAAAAGATCATCCTGGACCCCTGAGCCTTGAAGGGAAGGATGTAGAAGTGGACCAAACTCTAAGTAGCAGAAGAATTTGCATGAAAACACCAAAAAGATACATACAGAGCTGTGGTCTGGTAGTGATCCTGACAGCACAGACAACTTAGATATTGCTGAGTGGTGGTAGGACCTAAGAATTAAACTAAAAATTGGCCCTGCTAGCCAGGGACTGCACAGAGGACTGCCCTGGTGGCTGGTCAATAAAAGGTGAGGCAGCAAAGAGGAAGGCGAGCTGAGCTGTGGACTTTTGTCTGTCTGGAGGACGCAGCCATTTTGAATGTTTACAAGCAGCTTGACCATTTTGGGTATTTAAAGCAACAGCGTTCTCCCAGATTCCAGGGACTTAAGAACAGGCTCCACTTGCCGGGAACCCCAGGGACATTCTGGACCTGGACAACTGGAAAGATGCGACATTCTCCTTGTTACTCTTGTACCGCACACCCTCTTGGGGAATGGAGGTGCGGCCATCCCTCACTCCCACCCACTTTCTGGACCAGCAGGAATTCCATCCCAGTCTGTGTGCTCAGACAAAGCCTGGGTGCCCTGCCTCACCCTGCCCCGATTTTTTTTT
>NW_006936840.1:0-708 GCF_000298275.1 Orycteropus afer afer
TGTGTTAATTGGTTTCCCTTTTCTTTGTTGAAGAGGGTCTGTGCAATCCTTCTGCCTAGTCCGCCATCTTGCCCCGCCTCGGGTTTAGATTCTTAAGAGCTGGAAAGGAATTTAGAGATGATTTTTTGGTCCAGCACCTTTGTTTTACAAGTACAGAGATTAACCTACAAAGAAGAAGTAACTTGTCCATAGTGTCACAGGCAATAATTAAATGCAGACTCTCTTACTCCAAACCAAGTGTTCTTTTCACTCTATGTATGAAAAATCATGAGTATTTCATCATGTGATGCAAGTTTGGACTACACGTCTAGTGCAGTCTCTTTCAGCATAAAGATTCTTTAGGTCTTAGGCAGAACCTTTACTAGACAGGGAAGTATGGGAAGAAAGGCATCCACTCAGCAGTAACCCCAAGAGAAGCTTGTGACATACTAAATATTCTGCCTCCATCCCACAAATGTGCACAAATTCTGTGGGAAATGCTAATTGAAGGCATCTTCTTGACGATAGCAGCACTGTCTTCCACATTTATCTACACCAGTGCACTCAGTCCAAATCATCTTTCTTCATATAGGCTGAGAGTTTCTTATCCCAGCTCTACCACAAATTTCACTGTGAGACCTTAATAACACCCTTTCCCCTTTCTGACCTTCCGTTGCCTCATTTCTTAAGTGAGAAGATTGGACTAAATAATCTTTAATGGCTCTTCCA
>NW_006936840.1:2990-3688 GCF_000298275.1 Orycteropus afer afer
CAACAAAACAAACAGTGGATCAGATTTGCCTTCTGAACTGTACTATACTTTGCCATCTCCTGGTCTAGTGGAAAGAGTCTGAGAAATGAAGGCCTCCATACCACCTATATCGCTTCCAGTTCAGTGACCCTAGGCCACTTATTCAACATGGTTCAGATTTTCAGATTTTGCTTTGTCATCTATAAAACAATGATGATAATAATTAATAGGAGGATTAACTGTGATTAAATAAACTAATTGTTAGTACTGAACTGATCATGAGATGTAGTTGTTTAATACAATTGATTCAACTTCCTTAAGCAATTTTAACTCCCTAGAGTCATAAAGCTAGCCCTAGATCAACAGAATGAAATGAGAGAGACTAGAAATAGTATTTAAATACATCTATGCCATGAACAAGGAGCTCTGGTAGCATAGTTCCTAAGGCACTTGACTGCTAACCAGAAGGCTGGTGGTTTAAACTCACCAGCCACTCCTGGGAAGGAAGATGGGGCAATCTACTTCCGCAGTGATACTGCCTCGGAAACCCAAGGAGGGGTTGCTATGAGTCGGGTCCGACTCCACGGCACATAACAACAACATTCCATGAACAAGGAGCTCTGGTGGTGTAGTGGTTAACATATTCAGCTGCTAACCAAAAGGTCAGTGGTTTGAACCCACCAGCCATTTCACAGGAGAAAGATGAGGCAGCCTGGATC
>NW_006936841.1:0-2686 GCF_000298275.1 Orycteropus afer afer
GCTCTGACAAGAAGAGGATGGCTTGAAGAAACAGGAGTTTATTCTCTTACAATTTGGAGGCTTTAAGTCCAAATTCAAGGTGCCAGGCTCTAGAGCCTGGTAAAAGCCCCTCAACCTTGGGCTTCACCTCTGCCTCCTGTTCCTGGCCCACTGAAGCTGCAGGCTTTTCTTCACCCAGTTGCTAGCTGCTGAATCTGACAAGCCCAAGGTTGACAAGTAGAAAGGCATAGTCCCAATGTTACTAAACCAAATGGCAGGCCATTAATTCAAGTCCATTGAAAGTACCAAGGTTGGCAGAGCATGGCAGACTGCTGAACAATGACATGGCTACATGCAGGGTTCAAGTGCACCATAAGCTAGAGACTATTCCCAAGGCTTTTTCTCATATACAGGCAGCAAACCATATCCCTAAGACAGCTACTCAGCTGCTCACAGTAGATGCCACCATGGAGTTAATCATCGGTCGCATCATGGGGAATACTACATCTAGCTACCCAGCCACTCAACAAGGCCCAGCCAAGTTGACACACAAACTTAACTACCATAGTCATGAAACAAAATGTGTGTGAACTGCTGTATGGAAAATGAATTTGCTCTGTAAACTTTGACCCAAATCACAATAAATTAAAAAAAAAAAAAGACATTTGAATTCCTCTACACTAACAAAGAAATCTCTGAAAAGGAAATCAGGAAAACAATATCATTTACAAGTTCCCCTGAAAGATGAAGTTCTTAGTAATAAATCTAACCAGAGACATAAAAGACCTATACAATGGAAACTACAAAACACTAATATAAGAAGCCAAAAGAGATTTACATAAATGGAAGAATATATCATGCTCATGGGTAGGAAGACTTAACATTGTGAAAATGTCAATACTACCCAAAGTAATCTAAAATATAATTCAATCCTGATCAGATTCCATCACCATTCTTTAAAGAGATGGATCACCAACTTTATATGGAAGGGAAAAAGACTCCAGGTAAGCAAAGCACTACTAAAGAAGAAAAAGTAGGAGGCCTCACACTCCCTGATCTCAAAAGCTACTATATAGCCACAATAGTCAAAACAGCCTTACAGTGGTACAATGACAGACACTTAGACCAATGGAACAGAAGTGAGAACCCAGAAGTAAACCCACCCACCTATGGGCAGCTGATCTTTGACTATTTAATGGGCCAAACCCAGTCTCTTTAAAAAACAGTACTAGCAAAACTAGATATCCATTTGCAGAAAAATGAAACAGGATCTATATCACACACCATTAACAAAAAACTAACTCAAGATGGAACAAGGACCTAAACATAAAACCCACAACTATACAGATCATCAATGAAAAGATAGGCCAAACTCAGAGGCCCAGATACATGGCATAAATACACTAGGGAACATAACTAAAAACACACAAATAGCCAGAACAGATAGGGCAGGCTGAGAAGTGGGAGTGGAGCAGTTTGGAACAGCTAAGGGAAATGAACTTGTCTGTCAGTTTGTCATCCTGTGGTGGCTTGTGTGTTGCTGTGAGGCTGGAAGCTATGCCACCGGTGTTTCAAATACCAACAGGATTACCCATGGTGGACAGGTTTCAACAGAGCTTCTAGACTAAGACTTGGAAGAAGGAAGAGGCCATCCTCTTCTCAAAGAATTGGCCATCAAAAATCTTACGAATAGTAGTGAAACACTGTCTGATACATTACTGGAAAACTTTATGAACAACCCTGAAAAATTATCTGATACAGTGCCAGAAGATGAGCCCCTCAGGTCAGAAGGCACTCAAAATATGATTGCCTCCTCAGGAAAGAGGTGCCTCCTCAGAACAAAGCTGACTTTAGTGATGTGGATAGAGTAAAGCTTTCAGGACCTCCATTTGCTGAGGTGGCATGACTTAAAGCAAGAAGAAACAACTACTAACATCCATTAATAA
Source organism: Orycteropus afer afer (assembly GCF_000298275.1). Classification (NCBI taxonomy): domain Eukaryota; kingdom Metazoa; phylum Chordata; class Mammalia; order Tubulidentata; family Orycteropodidae; genus Orycteropus; species Orycteropus afer. The sequence goes on from NW_006936841.1 coordinate 1,926, forward strand.
TCAGAACATGGAATGTATGAAATATGAATCTAGGAAAACTGGAAGTTATCAAAATGAAATAGAATGCATAAAGATTGATATCTTAGGCATTAATGAGCTGAAAATTGGACTGTTTTTGGCCATTTTGAATCAGACAGTCATATGATCTACTATGCCTGGAGTGACAAATTGAAGAGGAATGGTGTGGCATTCATCATCACAAAGGATGCTTCAAGATCTGTCCTCAAGTACAATGCTGTCAGTGATAGGATAATATCCATACACCTATGAGGAAGACCAGTTAATACTACTATTATTCAAATTTACATACTAACTACCAAAGCCAAAGATAAGGAAATTGAGGACTTTTACCACCTTCTTCATCTGAAATTGACCTAACATTCAATCAAGATTTGTTAATTATCACTGGTGACTGGAATGCAAAATTTGGAAACAAAGAAGAATCACCAGTAGTGGGAAAATATGGCCTTGGTGATAGAAATGACACTGGAGATTGCATGATAGAATTTTGCAAGACCAACGACTTATTCATTACAAATACTGTTTTTCAACCAAACAAATGGTGGCTATACACCTGGACTCTGCCAGAAGGAGTACACAGAAATCAGATTGACCACTGCTGTGGCAACAGCCAATGGACAAGCTCAATATCTTCAGCCAAAACAAGGCCAGGAGCTGACTGTGGAACAGACCATCAACTGATCATATGCAACTTCAATTTCAAGCTGAAGACAATTAAAACAAGTCCACGAGAGCCCAAA
>NW_006936842.1:0-746 GCF_000298275.1 Orycteropus afer afer
CTATCTATTTACATTTCTTTGTCTTTTAAAAGTATTTCTTTAAATATTTATTATCATTTATTGACTTTCCTTTTTGTGTGTGTTATTTTTCCTGTGTGTTTATGCACTTTGTTTTTTTGTCCTCTTGTTTTTACTTTTTTGGTGGTTTTTTTGAGTGCTGTTTCTGTCTAACTGAATGATAGCAACGATGACCACATGACTCAATCATACCTGCACCTTGTAAAGCCCCACCTACTGAGTTAGGGCCACCACTTACTCATGAATCAACTGGCTAACAACAGATTACAGCCATTATAAGCCTAACTCATGCTCAAGTGCTCTTCATGAACAGCTATCAGAGATGTGTGCACCCACCCTCATTCTCTATGATGCCCACCAAGAGACAAGTGGTGAGTGCCTATGTGCTGCCAGTTAGTGAACAGAAGAGCACAGTACCCTGTTTACTCAGATATATCAAAACAAAACAAAGAAAAAGAATCTTCGGTGAATCACACTGATACACAATCACAGTCTACACAAAAGTCAAGATAAAGTATTAGAAACAAGGGCCCAAGATACAGACCAGAAAACATCCCTGAGGAGGAAGCAGCATCAGAACTCCCTGATAAGGAATTCAAAAGAATTATATTTAGGCACCTTCAATGGACTGAGAGACAGATCAAGGAAAATACAAAATTAAGGAAAACCCAGACAAAACTCTGGAACAATTTGGGAAGACAATACAAGAACAAAATGACAAAAAATGA
>NW_006936842.1:1593-2650 GCF_000298275.1 Orycteropus afer afer
ACCAGAAGAAAAGAAATAAAAAAGATTTGAACAGAAATAAATGAAACAGAAAATAGAAAGAAAATAGAAAAAGTTGACAAGACCACAAGTTGAATTTTTTTTAAAGATGAATGGCATTGAAGGAAGAAGTCAAGCTGCACTGAAGAAATTGACAAAGAACAAGGTTCCAGGAATTGATGGAACACCCATTGAGATGTTTCAAGAGAAGGATGCCACGCTGGAAGCACCCACTCATCTATGCCAAGATATTTGGACGAGAGCTACCTGGCCAAATGACTGGAAGAGATCCATATTTGTACCCATTCCAAAGAGGGGTGATCCCATAGAATGTAGAAATTATTGAACAATATCATTAATATCACATGCAAGTAAAATCTTGCTGAAGATAATTTTAAAATAGTTGCAGCAGTATATTGACAGAGAATTTCCAGAAATGCAAACTGGATTCAGAAGAGGACGTGGAATGAGGGATATCATTGCTGATGTCAGATGGATCTTGACTGAAAGCAAAGAATACCACAAAGATGTTTACTTATGTTTTATTGGCTATGCAAAAGCATCAGACTGTGTGGATCATAACAAATTATGAATAATATTGAGAAGAATGGGAATTTCAGAGCACTTAATTGTTCTAATGAGGAACCTGTACCTGGACCAGGAGGCTGTTGTTCAAACAGATGAAGGGGACACTGCATAGTTTAAAATCAGGAAGGGAGTGTGTCAGGGTTATATCCTTTCACCAGACTTATTCAATCTGTATGCTGAGCAAATAAGCCAAGAAGCTGGATTATATGAAGAAGAATATGGCATCAGGATTGGAGGAAGACTCATTAACAACCTGCGATATGCAGACGACATAACTTTGCTTGCTGAAAGTGAGGATGACTTGAAGCACTTACTGATGAAGATTAAAGAGCATAGTCTGCAGTGTGGATTACATCTCAACATAAAGAAAATGAAAATCCTTACAATTGGACCAATAAGCATCATCACAATAAATGGAGAAAAGATTGAAGTTGTCAAAGATTTCATATTACTTGGTTCCACAATCAACACC
>NW_006936843.1:0-1258 GCF_000298275.1 Orycteropus afer afer
TGTCAGTGATAGGATAATATCCATACACCTACAAGAAAGACCCATTGGTACTACTATTACTCAAATTTATGCACCAACCACCAAAGCCAAAGATGAAATTGAAGATTTTTATGAACTTCTGCAGTATGAAATTGACCAAACATGCAATCAGGATGTGTTAACTATCACTGGTGACTGTAATGCAAAAGTTGGAAACAAAGGAGAATCACTGGTAGTTGGAAAATTTGGATTTGGTGACAGAAACAATGCTGGAAATCTCATGGTAGAATTTTGCAAGACCAACAACTTATTCATCGCAAGTACCTTTTTTCACCAACACAAACAGTGGCTGTACATGTGGACTTTGACAGATGGAACACACAGGAATCAGATTGACTATATCTGTGGCAAGAGGCGATGGAAAAGCTCAATATCTTCAGCCAAAACCAGACCAGGAGTTGATTGTGGAACAGATCATCAACTGCTCGTATGCAAGTTCAACTTGAAGTTGAAGAAAATTAAACAAGTCCACGAGAGCCAAAATATGACCTTGAATATATCCTTTCTGAATTTAGAGACATCTAAAGAACAGATTTGATGCATTGAACACCAATACCGAAAATCTGAAGAATTGTGGAATGGCATCAAGAATATCATTCATAAAGAAAGCAAGAGGTCATTAAAAAGATGAGAAAAGAAGAAAAGACCAAAATGGATGTCAGAAGAGACTCTGAAACTTGCCCTTGAGCAGAAAGTGGCTAAAGCAAATGAGAGAAATGACAAGATAAAAGAGCTGAACAGAATATTTCAAAGAGCAGCTTGAGAAGACAAAGACAATTACTATATGAAATGTGCAAAGTCTTGGAGTTAGAAAACCAAAAGGGAAGAACATGCTCAGCATTTCTCAAACTGAAAGAATTGAGGAAAAATTTAAGCCTCGAGTTGCAATATTGAAAGATTACATGGGCAAAATATTGAATGATACAGGAAATATCAAAAGAAGATGGAAAGAGTACACAGAGTCACTGTACCAAAAAGAACTGGTTGATCTTCATCCATTTCAGGCATATGATCTAGAACCAATGGTATTGAAGGAGGAAGCCAAAGCTGCAATGAAGGAATTGGTGAAGAACAAGGTTCCAGGAATTGACAGAATACCCACTGAGATATTTCAACAAACAGATGCCCCACTGGAGGCACTCACTCAGTTATGCCAAGAGATTTGGAAGACAGCTACCTGGACAACTGACTGGAAGAGATCCATATTTGTACCCATTTC
>NW_006936843.1:1814-2624 GCF_000298275.1 Orycteropus afer afer
CACCATACTTATTCAATCTGTATGCTGAGCAAATAATCCAAGAAGCTGGACTATATGAAGAAGAACATGGCATCAGGATTGGAGGAAGAATCATTTAACAACCTGTGATACACTGACAACACAACTTTGCTTACGGAAAGTGAGGATGACTTGAGGCACTTACTGATAAAGATTGAAAAATACAGTCTGCAGTATGGATTACATCTCAATATAAAGAAGACAAAAATCCTCACAACTGGACCTATATGCAGAATCAAGATAAATGGAGAAAAAATTGAGGTTGTCAAAGAATTCACATTGCTTGGTTCTACAATTGACACCAATGGAAGCAGCAGTCAGGACATTAGACATATAGCACTGGGTAAGTTGGCTGCAAAGGAACTCTTTCAAGTGCTGAGGAGCAAGGATGTCTCCTTGAGGACTAAGGTACATGTGACACAAGCCATGATATTTTTCAATCGCCTCATATGCATGTGACAATGAATAAGGAAAACTGAAGAAGAGTTGATGCTTTTGAGTTGTGGTGTTGCCAAAGAATACTGAAAGTACCATGGACTGCTAAAAGAACTAACAGATCTGTCCTGGAGGAGGTGCAGCCAGAATGCTCCTTGGAAGTGAGAATGATCAGACTTCATCTCACCTACTTTGGTCATGTTGTCAGAAGGGCCCATTCCCTGGAGAAGGATGTCATGCTTGGTAAGGTGGAGGGCTGATGAAAGAGGGGAAGGCCTTCAACAAGATGGATTGACATGGTGGCTGTGACGATGGGCTCAAGTATAGCAAGGATCATGGAGCTGGTGCAGGATTGGG
>NW_006936844.1:0-577 GCF_000298275.1 Orycteropus afer afer
CAAAGATTCATGGAAACAATTAGTCCAAGCGACTGGTACATCAAGCAATCCTCAGCCTATATGATTATGAGACCAGAACTAGATGGTGCCTGGCTACCACTGTCAACCACTCAGAGGGGGATCTATGTAGGAGATTCTGGATAAAGTGGGAGAACAATGTGGAACAAAACTCAAAATCATTTTAAAAAAAGGGCGGGGGCGATCAGGTTTGCTGGTCTGATAGAGCCTGATGGAGCCACTGAGATTATGGCCCCTAGCTGCTTCTAGCCAAACCAAAGACAGGCATTTGAGCTGACATTTATATGAGGTAGATACACTCCTTGGAGAGAACAATCATGGTCGAATAGAAGGGCTGTGTATGCTGTATGAACAGGGAGACAGCTCAGGGGGCAGGAGTACCTGGAGGGAAGGACACAGGAAAGAGGTAACTATGGGGAAGAAGTGGGAGGGGAGCTGTTGCACTGTGGTAAATTGTAGTCAATGTCATGAGACAAAGTGTATGTGAGCTGCTTTATGGAAAGTGAATTTGTTCTGTAAACTTTCACCCAAATCACAACTAAAAAAAAAAAAAAAAAAA
>NW_006936844.1:1827-2706 GCF_000298275.1 Orycteropus afer afer
GCATCTCTGCTGTGCTGGGTAAAGGATCTTGAAACTTTCTTCCTATTCCTGTTCTCTTCCTCTGTGAGCCTTCAGGCTATTCTCCTTTTGATCCAGCAATGGGTAAAAGGCACTGCTTTTCCAAGCCCAGCATCTCTCACATCTTGTAAAGAGACAGAGCTTTATGAATTGTCTTGGCACAGGTGGATAACTCTAAGTGCTCCCACATCTCCCTCCAGACTCTATCCCAGCACCCATCCTTACCTCAGTTCCTCACATCTAATGAAAACTGCTAACTTTAAGTGATTTTCTTTCCTTCATTTATAATACAAAGAAAAAAATATTCTCCCTATCTACCCTGAACACCCTTCCTTTAGCTTTTCACATGTGAAAAGCAAAATAATTGTTGGTCCTTTGTTCCTTGGTTATATTGGATCTAATAAGGGACCAATCTTTCATGACATTCACAAAATTAGAACATTGGAATTAGAAACAGAGAGAAAAAAATCCAATGAAAGAGAACAGAAGATAAGCTCTGCTTCCCAACAGATATAACTTCAGCCCATTTGAAACATTCCAAAATCAAACCAAATCTGTTGCTGTCAAGTTGGTTCTGACTCATAGTGACCCTTGAGGACAGAGTAGAACTGTCCCATAGGATTTCCATAACTATAATCTTTATGGAAGCATATTGCCACATCTTTCTCCTATAGAGTGACTGGTGGATTCAAACCCCTGATCATTCGATTAGCAGCCAAGTGTTTAACTACTGTGCTAGCAGGGCTCCTGTTTGAAAAATTACAGCCTACAATATAAAACTGCCATTTTTGTAGGTCAAAAATCAATGAAATAACTGCAATTCCATTTCCTAATATATTCAAATATATGTAATTTTATATA
>NW_006936845.1:0-602 GCF_000298275.1 Orycteropus afer afer
AAAAAAAAAAACATTTACAGCCTTGGAAACCCTTTGGGGGTTGCTATGGGTTGGAATACACTTGATGGCAGTGGGTTTGGTTTTGGGTTTTGATGAGAACTGCTCTTATTGCTATTATCTCATTTGATCCTCACATGGGTTAGGAAGAGCAGACAGATGAGGAAAATGAACTTCAGGGAATCGAAGCTGCAGAGAATGAACTTGAAGTCAAATCTTCACCCTATAAACCCTGCATTTTTCTTTCCACTCTGACTAGTCCAGTGTATCTTTCACTGAGGAGTATGACTTCAAGAAGCATGAGGGCACAGAGCTTTTTAAAGCTTAGTTGTTGAAAGTTCTTTAGAGGCTAAGAAGCCAGTGGCTAATTCAGACCTCCATTCATGCTAAACCTTAGCATGCATGTGGGCAAAATTTATGCTTCTAACTGAGCAGGCAGATTAGCCTTTATGGACACATGCCTCTGGTACAAATGACAACGCTGGTTTTTTCATCAGAAGTGATTATCTTGGAGTTCCGGTAAGATGGCAGACTAGGCAGAAAGACTGCACAGACCCTCTTCAACAAAGAAAAGGGAAACCAATTAACACAGACACAGAAGATAA
>NW_006936845.1:1352-2709 GCF_000298275.1 Orycteropus afer afer
TTTTTTTCTGGCGTTTAGTTTGCTTTATTTGTCTGTTTTAAAACTACTACTATTATTAATACTTTTGTCCTTTTTACCATTATTCTTTAGTCTTCCCCTCCCAGGTCCTAGTTATCAGGTATTTTTTTTTCTTTTCCCTATTCCTGGCTAATATATATATATATTTTAAATTTAATTTTTCCCCCATAGTTAACCCCATTCCTTGTTTTACTTTTTTGGGTACTGTTCCTGTGTGATTACATGGTATATATTTTGTCCATGTGCTTTTAGCTTTTTGATCATTTTTTAATTGTAATTTTTGTCTAACTGAGTGGAAGACAGCAACAGTCCCCATAAGACACAACTACACCCACACCTCCTTCAATTTCACTTACTGAGCAAGAGCCACTACCTCCTTCTGCACCAATGGGCCAACAATAAAAAACCACCATGGAAAACCTGAATCACCTTTGGCTGCTCTTCACAAACAGTTAACAGAGATCTAAATACAACAACACCATGATGTCTCGGAGAAAACAGACCATCACAGTCCACACAAAGAAACAGGATAAAGTGGTAGAAACAAGGGAGAAGGACACAGAACCAGAACATATCCTTGAGGAAGCAGCAGAATTGGAACTCTCTGATAAGGAATTCAAAAGAATTATCTTTAGGTATCTTCAAAGGATTGAGAGACAGACCAAAGAAAAAACAGAAAAAACCTTAGAAGAGTTTTGGAAGAAAATACAAGAACAGAATGACAAAATAAATGAAAAATTAGAAATAATTCTAAATCTACAGATAGAAATCCAGAAAATTAATACTAAATTGTCAGAAATAGATAACACATTGGAAGGGCAAAGGAGTAGAATTTGATGTGATGGAAGACAGAATTAATGAGATTGAAAACAAATACCTGAATACTTCTTTGGAAAGGAATCAGAAAAAAAATCAAAACAAAATGAAGAAAGCCTAAGGTTCATGTGGGATATCATCAAAAGGAATAACTTACATGTCATTGGAATTCCAGAACAGGATGAGAAAAATAAAACCACTGAGGAAATTGTCCAAGATTTTTTGGAGGATAACTTCCCTGATATGATGAAAGATGAGAATATATCCATTCAGGAAGTCCAATGAACCCCAAACAGGATAGACCCCCAAAACAAAATCACCACTATACATCATGATTAAACTCATCAAAACCAAAGACAAAGATAGAATCCTGAAAGCAACATGTTGTTGTTGTTATGTGCCATTGAATTGGACCCGACTCATAATGACCCCTCCTTGGGTTTCCAAGGCAGTATCACTACAGAAGTAGATTGCCCCATCTTCCTTCCGAGGAGTGGCTGGTGGGTTTGAACCACCAGCCTTT
>NW_006936846.1:0-676 GCF_000298275.1 Orycteropus afer afer
AATCCTCACAACTGGACCAATGAGCAGCATCACAATAAATGGAAAGAAGATTGAGGTTGTCAAAGAATTCACATTGCTTGGTTCTACAATCAATGTCAATGGAAACAGCAGTCAGGACATAAGACTATGTGTATCTTTGGGAAGGTCAGTTGTGAAGGAACTGTTTCAAGTGCTCAGGAGCAAGGATGTCTCCTTGAGGACTAAGGTGTGCTTGACACAAGCCATGATATTTCCAATCGCCTCATATGCATGTGAGAGCTGGACAATGAATAAGGAAGACCAAACAAGAGTTGATGCTTTTGAGTTATGGTGCTGTGAAGAATGCTGAAAGTACCATGGACTGCTAAAAGAACTAACAAATCTGTCCTGGAGGAAGTGCACCCTAAATGCTCCTTGGAAGCAAGAATGGCCAGACTTTGGCTCACCTATTTTGATCATTTTGTCAGAAGGGACCATTCCCTGCAAAAGGATGTCATGCTTGGTAGGGTGGAGAGTCAATGAAAGAGGGGGAGGCCTTCAACAAAATGGATTGACACGGTGGCTGTGCTGATGGGCTCAAGTATACCAGGGATCATGGAGCTGGCATGGGATCAGGCAGTGTTTCATTCTGCTGTGCATGGGGTCAATATGAGTAGGAAACAACTCGATGGCACCTGACAACAACAACAACAACTTC
>NW_006936846.1:1921-2875 GCF_000298275.1 Orycteropus afer afer
GAGTTGCAGATTGGATAAGAAAACACAACCCATCAATATGCTGCCTACAAGAGACACACCTTAGAGATAAAGACAAAAATAGACTAAAAATCTAAGGTTGGAAAAAGATAGATCAAGCAAATGGCAACTGTAAGAGAGCAGGAATGGCAATGTTAATTTCTGATGAAATTGACTTTAAGACAAAAACCACCATACAAGACAGAGAAGGACATTATATAATGATTAAACTATCAATTGAACATGAAGATGTAACCATAATAAATATCTATGGACCCAGTGAAAGAGCCCCCAAAATACATAAATCAGACTCTAAAAGAGTTGAAAGGCAAATAGATGACTCCACAGTCATAGTAGGAGACTTTAATACACCACTTTCATTGAAAGATAGAACCAATGGAAAGAAACTCAACAAAGATGCAGAAGAGCTAAACAATACAATCCACCAACTTGGCCTTATAGACATCTACAGAGCTCTTCACCCAATGGCAGAACAATATACATTCTTCTCCAGTACACATGGAACATTTTCCATGATAGACCATATGTTAGGCCATAAAGCAAACCTAAATAAATTTAAAAGCATTGAAATACTGCAAAGCATCTTCTCAGATCATAATACTATCAAATTAGCAATCAAAAATAAGAAGATCACCAGAAAAAGAGTAAAGACATGAAAACTGAACAACACCCCCCTTGAGAAAGACTGGGTAAGAAAAGAAATGAAAATTGAAATCCAAAAATTCCTTTAATCAAATGAGAATGAAAGCACAATATGCCAAAATCTTTGGGACAGAGCATGATCAGTAATCAGAGGCCAATTTATAGCAATAAATGCACACATCAAAAAAAAAAAAAAAAGAAAAGAAAAAGCCAAAATCAACATTTTAAACCAACATCTCCAACAATTAGAAAAGAACAGCAAGAAAAGCCTACAGTCACCAGAAGAAAGGAAAT
>NW_006936847.1:0-561 GCF_000298275.1 Orycteropus afer afer
ATTTTTAGAAGGTCCCATTCATATAGTTTCTCTTTTGCTGTTTGTGCATTTTGGGTTATGCTTGATAGTCTATTTATGCCATATATTAGGGTCTCTAAATTTGCCCCTAGTTTTTCCTTGAGGAACTTTATAGTTTTAGATTTCACATTGAAGTCTTTGATCAATCTGGAGTTTGTTTTCATGTATAGTGTGAGATACAGATTTTGTTTCATTTTTCTGCAAAACCCAGTTTTGCCAGCATCATTTAGTAAGCAATCTCTTCCCCATTTAATGGATTTTGGCCCTTTGTCAAAGGTAGTTGTACCAGTACAAGGCAGTTTTGACTACTGCGACTGTATAGTAGGTTTTAAGATCTGGAAGTATGAGACCTCCTACTTTGTTCTTTTTCAACAATGCTTTGCTAATCCGAGGTCTTTCCTTTCCATATAAAGTTAGTGATTGGTTTTTCCATACCCTTAAGGAATGTTGATGGGATCTGAATTAGGATTGCAATGAATGTATAGATTACTTTGGGTAGGATTGACATTTTCACAGTGTTCAATCTTCCTATCCACAAGCATG
>NW_006936847.1:1106-2288 GCF_000298275.1 Orycteropus afer afer
CTTTGCCTGGTTTTGGTATTAAGGTTATGCTTGCTTCATAAAATGGATTTGGAAGGATTCCATCCTTTTGTATGTTTTGGAATAGTTTGAATAGGATTGGTGTCAGTTCTTCTCTGAATGTTTGGTAGAATTCTCTGGTGAAACTGTCTGGGCCAGGACTTTTTTTGTTGGTAATTTTTTAATGACCTGTTCAATTTCTTCTTTTGTTATGGATCTGTTCAACTGTTCCACATCAGTTTGTATTAGTTTAGGTAAGCAGTATGTTTCTAGAAATCTGTCCATGTCTTCCAGATTTTCAAATTTGTTGGCGTACAGTTCTTTATAGTGTCCTGATATTATCCTTTTTATCTCAGTTGGTTTGGTTGTGATGTCACCCATTTCATTTGTTATTTGTGTTATTTGTATTCTCTCCCACTTTTCCTTTGTTAAATTTGCCAGTAGTTTGTCAGTTTAATTAATCTTTGATAAAACCAACAGCTAGTCTTACTGATTTTTTTCTATTGTCTTTCCATTTTCTGTTTCATTGATTTCTGCTTGAATCTTTATTATTTTCTTTCTTGTGACTGTTGGCTTTTCTTATTGTTGTTTTTCTAATTTTTTGACACATTGGTTTAAAGTGTTGATTTGGTTCTTTGTTATTTTTTGATGTGTGCATTCATTGGTATAAATTCGCCTCTGATTACTGCTTTTGCTGTGTCCCAAAGATTTTGATATGTTGTGTTTTCATTCTTGTTTGATTCAAGGAATTTTTCAATTTCGTTTTTTATTTCTTCTTTTACCCAGTCTTTCTTAAGGAGGGTGTTGTTCAGTTTCCACATGTATGCTTTTTTCTGTTGATCTTCCTATTGTTGATTTCCAATTTTATAGCATTGTGAACTGAGTAGATGCTTTGCAGTATTTCAACATTTTAAAATTTATTAATACTTGCTTTATAGCCTAACATATGGTCTGTCCTGGAGAGTGTTCCATGTGCACTGGAAAAGATTGTATATTGTGCTGTTGTTGAGTGAAGTGCTCTATAGATATCTACAAGGTCAAGTTGGTGGATTATATTGTTTAGCTTTTCTGCATCATTGTTGAGTTTCTTTCCAGTTGTTCTGTCTTTCATTGAAAGTGGTACATTAAAGTCTCCTACTATGACTGTGGAGTCATCCATCTATTTGCCTTTTCAATTCTGTTAAC
>NW_006936848.1:0-574 GCF_000298275.1 Orycteropus afer afer
TTCTTGTATTTTCTTCCAAAATTCTTGTAAGGTTTTTTCTGTGTTTTCTTTGGTCTGTCTCTCAATCCTATGAAGATATCTAAAGATAATTCTTTTGAATTCCTTATCAGAGAATTCCAATGTTGCTTCTTCCTTAGGGGTGTTTTCTGGGTCTGTATCCTGCTCCCTTGTTTCTACCACTTTATCTTGCTTATTTGTGTGGACTGTGATGATGGTCTGTTGTCTCTGAGGCATCATGGCTTGGTTTTATTTAGATCTCTGTTAACTGTTTGTGAAGAGCAGTCAAGGGTGATTCTGGCTCCTCTTTGTGGTTTTTCATCATTGGTCCATTGGTGGAGTAGGAGGTAGTGGCTCTCGCTCAATAAGTGAAGTTGCAGGAGGTGTGGGTGTAGTTGTGTCTTATGGGGACTGTTGTTTTCTCCCACTTAATTAGACACACATTACAATTGAAAAACCTTCAAAAAACTAAAAGCACAGGGACAGAAAACATGCCATGTAATCACACAGGAACAGTAACCAAAAAAAGAAAAAAGAGAAAAAGAAGAAGAAAAAACAAGAAAACCTGCAATATCTG
>NW_006936848.1:1947-2631 GCF_000298275.1 Orycteropus afer afer
ATTTGGTTTTCTTCATTCTTCTTTGTTGTGGATGAGGAGAGACTCATAGTTGCATCTAGATGGCAGCTTGCTAGCTTTTAAGATCCCGGTCACTACTTGGCAAGGTAGGAGGTGGAACAATGTTTTATGTAGTATGTTATGCCAATTGAGCTTGATGACCCCTGCAACTATGGTTCCAAGCCCACAGGTTCAACTACTCGGTCTCTCTGGGTAGCTGGCTGTGACCAAGAAGAGACCACAACCTTGCCCCTTTTCAGCTCTACTATACACCTGGGAATGCTGATCATTCACATAAACTTGTAGGACCATTGTCTGACAACCCTATATATGTACTTGGATACACTCCCCATTTCATAGACATACCTAATCGTACAGCCTGTCCACCCATCTATCCATCCATATAGCCATGTTTGCCTTAATTGACAATGCAGTACTATATGTGCAAAAGGGTTCATATTTGTTATCTGTACCTCCCATGTACCATTCTATGTCCTTCTTAACCTCAATGCTGTCATATTGGTCACACAGATTTGGTACATAGCCATTTTCTTCACCCAAATCAATACTTATCTCTATCTATCTAACAGTGTTCCCTTCTATAGATAAACCTTTCCTTAACTTTTACAATAATGGACTAATACAATATTTGTCCTTTTGTGATTGACTTATTTCACTCAGCATAAT
>NW_006936849.1:0-1431 GCF_000298275.1 Orycteropus afer afer
CCTTTTCTTTGTTGAAGAGGGTGTGTGCAGTCCTTCTGCCTAATCCACCATCTTGTGGGAACTCCAAAAGGTTCATCTTTGTTGTCTTTACTTCCCATGCACCTCTCTATGTCTTCCTTTTCCTCAATGCCACCATGTTGATCACTCACATTTGGTACATTGCCCTTCTCTTCACCCAAATCAATACTTTTCTCTACCTATCTAAGAGTGTTCCCTCCTCTCCCTTCCCACCCCTGGTAAGCAACAAATAAAATTTCCTTCCATATATAAACATTTCCTTGAATTTACAACAACAGCCTAATACAATATTTGTACTCCTGTGATTGACCTATGAAATACTCAGCATAATGTCCTCCAAGTTCATCCATGTTATGCAGTGTTTTGCAGATTCTAGGTTATTCTTTAGGGTTAGATAGTATTCCATTTTGTGTATGTACCATAGTTTGGTTATCCATGGCTGAGTTGGTGGACAGCTAGGTTGTTTCCATCTTTTGGCTATTGTAAATAGTGCCGTGATGAACATGGGTGTGCATATGTCTATTCTTGTCATGGCTCTCACATCTTTAGGATATATAGCTAGTAATGGAATGGCTGGGTGAAATGGTATTTCTAATTTCAATTTTTTAAGGAATAGCCATATTGCTTTCCACAGTGGTATCATTTTACAGTGCCACCAGCAGTGGATGAAAAGTCCCAATCTCTCTGCATCCTTGCCAATATGTGTTATTTTCTGTCTTGTTGAATTTTACTACTAGTGCCGGGGCAACATGGTATCTCATTGTAGTTTTGATTTGCATATCTCTAATGGCTAAGGATAGTGAACATTTCTTCTTATGTTTGTTTCCTACCTGAATATCCTCCTTGATGAAGTGTCTGTTCATGTCTTCTGCCTATTTTTCAAGTGGATTATTTGTCTTTTTATTATTGAGGTGCTGGAGTTTTCTATAAATTATACAGATAAGTGCCTTGTCAGATATGTCATTGCCAAATATTTTTTTCCCAATGTGTTGGTTGCCTTTTGACTATTTTGGAGACATCTTTGGAAGCACATAAAAATATAAGTTTTTAGACTATACCATTCATGTAGTTTCTCTTCTGCTGCTTGTGCATTTTGGGTTATGTCTATTTATGCCATATATTAGGGCCCCTAAATTTTCCCCTAGTTTTTCCTTGAGGAACTCTATAGTTTTTGGTTTCACATTAAAGTCTTTGATCCATCTAGAGTTAGTTTTTATGTATGGTGTGAGGTACAGATCTTGTTTCAATTTTCTGCCAATGGGTATCCAGTTTTGTGAGTACCGTTTATTAAACAACTGTTCTCTTCCTCATTTAATGAATTTAGGTTCTTTGTCAAAAATCAGCTGACCATAGGTCATTGGATCTATTTCTGGGTTCTCAATTCCATTCCATTGGTCTAGGTGTCTGCCATTG
>NW_006936849.1:1933-2618 GCF_000298275.1 Orycteropus afer afer
GTAGATTTTTGACTGAGTCTCTTGGGTTTTCTAGGTATAGGATCATATCATCAGCAAATAGGGATAGTTTGACTTCTTCCTTACCAATCTGGATGGCTTGATTCCCTTTCTTGCCTTATGGCCCTGGCTGGGACTTCCAGTACAATGTTCAGCAGAAGTGGTGATAGAGGGCATCCTTGTCTGGTTCTTGTTCTCAAGGGGAATGGTTTCAGTCTCTCTCCACTTAGAATAATGTTGGCTGTTGGTTTTGCATAGATGTCCTTTATTATGTTGAGGAATGTTCCTTCTATTGTTATTTTGCTGAGAGTTTTGATCAGGAATGAGTGTTGAATTTTATCAAATATCTTTTCTGCATCAATTAATATGGTCATGTGGTTCTTTTTCTTTCTTATATTTACGTGGTGGATGACATTGATTGTTTTTCTAGTATTGAACCATCCTGGCATACCTGTTATGAACCCCACTTGGTCATAATGAATGATTTTCTTGATATGTTGTTGCAGTCTATTGGCTAGGATTGTGTTGAATATTTTTACATCTACATTCATGAAGGATATGAGTCTGTAGTTTTCCTTATGTGTGATGTCTTTGCCTGGTTTTGGTATCAAGGTTATGCTTGCTTCATAAAATGAGTCAGGGAGGATTCTATCATTTTGTATGTTTTGGAAGACTTTGAGTAGGATTA
>NW_006936850.1:0-2607 GCF_000298275.1 Orycteropus afer afer
TTTTCCTTTTGGGTGATGTCTTTGTCTGGTTTTGGTATTAAGGTTATGCTTGCTTCATAAAATGAGTTATGGAGGATTTCATCCTTTTTCTATATTTTTGAGTAATTTGAGTCGTATTGGTGTCATTTCTCTGAATGTTTGGTAGAATTATGTGGTGAAACCGTCTGGGCCAGGACTTTTTTTTGTTGGTAATTTTTTTTATGACTTGTTCAATTTCTTCTTTTGTTACAGATGTGTTCAACTTCCCATGTCAGTCTATGTTAGCTAAGGTAAGTGGTGTGTTTCTAGAAATATGTTTATTTCTTCCACATTTTCAAATTTGTTGGAGTAGAGTTCTTCATAGTATACTGATGTTATCCTTTTCATTTCAGTTGGTTCTGTTTATATGTTACCATTTCATTTCTTATTCATCTTATTTGTGTTCTCTCTGTTCTGGTTACCTTGTGCCGCTCTGACAAGAATATATCACAAATGGGATGGCCTTAACAAACAGGAGTTTATTCTCTAAGAGTTTGGAGGCTTTAAGCCCACGTTCAGAGTTCCAAGCTATAAGGGCTGGGTGAAAGCCCCTCAGCCTTGGGCTTCAGCTCTGCCTCCAGCTTCCAGCACACTGAAGGTAGAGGATTTTCATCACTCAGACAGCTGCTGTTTGATGAGGCTGCCAAGCCCAAGGTTGACAAGTAAAAAGGCACAGTCCTGATGTTACCAATCCAAACAACATGCCATTAATTTAAGTCTCTTGTAATTCCCAAGGTCAGCAGAGCATGGTAGGCTGCTGAACAATGACATGGCTATATGCAGGGCCCCAGCATGCCATAAGCTAGAGACTGTCCCCAAGGCTTCTCCTTATATACTGGAAGCAGATCACATCCCAAAGGCAGCTACTCAGTTGCTTGTGGTAGATTCCACCATGGAGTTGATTGACAGTCTCATCATGGAGAATAACTACCACCAGCTTCCCAGCAACTCAACCAGGCCTACCCAGGTTGATACACAAACTGAACTACCACTATTCCACCCCTTGTCAACTTGGCATCTGCACAGATCTTCAATGGGTGGCATCTGTACAGATTTCTCACACTGGGTGGCTCCATTCCCATAGTTCATTTAAGTGGTTACCTCACCCCTTTGGCCTGGTGGGCCCCGTTCCTCTCCCTCTTGGGCATGGCAGCCCCACCCCCTCACTCTTGGGCAGCCGCTATGGCTCCATCCACTGGCTGACATGAATGAGCAGTCCCACACTCCAGAACCAAGTTGGTGAAGGCCTGGCTCTTTGAAACTTAGGGGGCTGTGGTCATTCCACCCCAAAGGCCATGGTCCTACCCTTTCAGGCTGAGGCAGCTCTGCTTCCATTTCCTTGGCCTCTCCACTTCTGCTGAGTAATGCTGAAGGCAACCCACTCTGCTGGAAATCTTCCTGCCCCCAAAATGTTCAGCTCTCTTGCTCCGTGGGTCGGCCAACGTTCTATTCCATTTTGAGCTGGTCTCTTCTACCAATTGATGCCCAAAGGCAACCCACTCCGCCAGGAAGCCATCTACCCAATGGCACCTGGCTTTCTCCTCCATGGGCTGGTAAGCCTGCTGTTGTTTAATGCTAGTCTCTGGGCTC
This sequence comes from Orycteropus afer afer, assembly GCF_000298275.1. Classification (NCBI taxonomy): domain Eukaryota; kingdom Metazoa; phylum Chordata; class Mammalia; order Tubulidentata; family Orycteropodidae; genus Orycteropus; species Orycteropus afer. The sequence continues at coordinate 1,609 of NW_006936850.1, forward strand.
TCCTCCTGCTATCTCTCATGCCACATGCTGAGGTCTATCTGCCAGGGTCTCTGGTCAAGGACACACTGCACTCCTGTTTCAATATTTTAAGTATTTGTCAGAGCAGCACCCCACTCTCAGTACCAAATTCTGTTCTGGTTACCTTGTGCCTCTCTGACAGGCATTTATCACAAATGGGATGGCCTTAACAAAGAGGAGTTTATTCTCTTACAGTTTGGAGGCTTTAAGTCCAAGTTCAAAGTGCCAGGCTCTAGGGGCTGGGTGAAAGCCCCTTAACCTTGGGCTTCAGCTCTGCCTCCAACTCCCAGCCCTCTGAAGCTAGAAGCTTTTCTTCACTCAGAGAGCTCCTGGATGCTGAGGCTGCCAAGCTCAAGGTTGACAAGTAAAAGGGCACAGTCCTGATGTTACCAAACCACATGGCAGGTCATTAATTTAAGTCTATTTTAAGTCCCAAGTTCAGCAGAGCATGGCAGGCTGCTGAACAACAACATGGCTACATGCAGGGCCCAAGCATGCCATAAGCTAGAGACTATCTCCAAGGCTTCTCCTTATATGCAAAGCAGATCACATTCTAAAGGCAGATACTCAGCTGCCTGTGGTAGATGCCACCATGGAGTTGATTACCAGTTTCATCATGGGGAATAACTACCACCAGCTGCCCAGCCACTCAACCGAGCCTAGCCAAGTTGACACACAAACTAAACTACCACACTCTCCCTCTTTTCCTTTGTTAAATTTGCCAGTGGTTTGTCAATTTTATTAATTTTTTCAAAAAACCAACTTCTAGTCTTATTGATTTTTTCTGTTTTCTTTCTATTTTCTGTTTATTGAAATCTGTTCAATTCTTTATTATTTCCTTCCTTCTGGTGACTGTGGGCTTTTCTTGCTGTTCTTTTTCTAATTGTTGGAGATGTTGGTTTAAAGCGTTGATTTTGGCTCTTTATTCTTTTTTTTTTTTGTTATTGTGATTTGGGTGAAGATTTACAGAGCAAATTCACT
>NW_006936851.1:0-474 GCF_000298275.1 Orycteropus afer afer
CTAGTCGTTCAAACCCACAAGCCATTCCTCAGAAGGAAGTTTGGGCAATCTACTTCTGTAGTGATATCACTTTGGAAACCCAAGGAGGGGTCGCTATGAGTTGGATCTGACTCGATGGTACATACCAACAACAACAAGCCTCTCCACCAGCCAAAAAACAACAAAAAAGTTGAAATCCTAAGCCAGATACCTGTAAATATGACCTTTGGGAATAGGGGTATTCTTTTGTTATGTTAATGAGATCATACTAAAGTAGGGTGAATCCTAAACTTCTTCACTTCTGAATAGTGTCTCATAAAGAGAGCAGAAGGGGCACAGAAGCATGCACGTGAGGGAGACACTTTATCAAGAGAGACAAATATGGGCAGGTGCATCTACAAGTCTGTTGTTGTTGTTGTTATTTGCCGTCGAGTCGGCCCCGACTCATAGCGACCCCTCCTTGGGTTTCCAAGGCAGTATCACTACGGAAGTAGG
>NW_006936851.1:1304-2538 GCF_000298275.1 Orycteropus afer afer
CCCTCATGTTTAAATTGCAGATGATAACAAAATACCAACTATGAAAGACTTTTTCTTAAAAATATTACATAAAATTTTTATAGCAGTTACATGTATGAATTGTTGTTCTTAGGTGCCATCATGTTGGTTTCAACTCATAGAGACCTCATGTGACAGAACTGTTCCATAGGGTTTTCTTGGCTGAAATATTTATGGAAATAAATCATCAGGACAATATCCTGGGGGCCACTGGGTGGGTTGGAAGGATTGTACCACCAGGGTGCCTACATGTATGAGACATATCAAAAATCCAGGAAGATTATAAGGACCGTGTAGGTTAATTTTCATCATTAATAATCCTCACAACAAATATGTATTGCTATTATATTATATAGATAGACAAACTGAAGCAAGAGATTGCACATTTAGTAAGAGATGGACTATGTATTCAACTTGAGCCTGACGTCATAGCCCATAGTCATTTAACTATTTCATTTTGTTGTTGTTGTTATTGGTTGCCATGGAGTTGGTGCCAACTCATGATGACTCTATGTGCAACAGAATGAAACACTGGTCCTGTGTCATCTTCTCCAACGTTGCTATATTGATATCATTGTTGCAGCCAGTGTCAATGTATCCCATTGAGGTTCTTCTTTGTGGACCCTCTAATTTTCCAAGCATGATGTCTTCTCCAGGGACCAGACACTCCTGCTAACATGTCCGAAACATGCAAGATGAGGTCTTGTCATCTCACTTCTAGGGAGCATTCTGGTTGTACTTCTAATAATACTTGTTCATTCTTCTGGCAGTACATAGTATATTCAATGTCACTTGCCAAGACCATAATTTAAAGGCATAAACTCTTCTTCAAACTTCTTTATTCATTGCCCAGCTTTTGCAAGCATATGAACTGATTGAAAAGACCATGGCTTGGTACAGGTTCACCTTCATCTTCATAGTGAGATCTTTGCTTTTCAAAACTTTAAAGAGGTCTTTTCTAGCACTTTTGCCCAATGCAATATGTTGTTTTATTTCTTGACTGCTGTTTCTATGTGCATTGACATCCCTTGACAAGTATAGAAGAAGAGGCCTTTACACTTAAGGCATTGTCACCTACTTTGTTACATCTAACCAGTCCACCACTCATCTGTCAGTCTGTCATATTGTGGTGGCTTACATGTTGCTGCGATGCTGAAGTCACTGTCACCAGTATTCCAAATACCAACAGGGATCTTGGGTCCAAGGATGTACCCCA
>NW_006936852.1:0-2684 GCF_000298275.1 Orycteropus afer afer
CCTTTTGCTTGGTTAATTTCACCCACTCCTTCAGGACCAAGCACCCTAATCTAAATTATGCCAACTCCTTAATTATTTCCTCTCATAACAGCCTGTATTTTTCTTTCATTGAGTCTATTATAGTTAGTAATTAAATTTATCCGTGTATTTGTTTTAATAATCTCTTTCCCCAAGCAGACAGTGAATTTCATGAGGAAAGGAATCATTTCTCCTTTGTTCACCTGTATCCCAATGCTGAGCAAAGTGCTAGCCTTATTTCTCTAGACACTGTTCACACACTTACCTTCCCTGTGTGCCCTTTCAGGTTTGAGATGTTCTCCAGGCTTGTGGTGGTATAAATGTGGATCACATTTCCATTAACTGCAGCAAACAGGTGACCTCCATGGCTAAAGCAACACTGCACAAAAATATAAGAGAGCAAGAATGAAAGAAAGAAATGAAAAATCGAATGGAGGTTATGGTCAAGAGTTGCTTTTCTGAAAGAGTTCAGGGTGAAGCTATATGTGTGAGTGACAGTGGAGGAAGTGCAAATAGGACTAACATTTTCTGTTTCACTATTTGTATAGCTCCTACCAGCCAGGATGCTGACACTGCCATGTGCACAAATCATTAAGCTGCTTGCATCAATATCAGGTAGAGCACTCATTTTTGTCTGAAAAAGGACTGCTTCTGAGTGGGTAAATGATTCCCAAAATCATTATCTTATTTCTGCAAGTCATCTCAGGGTTAAATCTGATGGGCTGCTAATTGCCTTTCACTGCTGATGCTTATTTTCCAATCTCCAATTTTGCCTTCCCAGCAGCAACTCTGATTCTGACACTACATTTCTTTTCCAATACTTCTCTTTCTTAATACTCCAGTTACAGAAAGGACTTACTGCAGGTGGATCTCACAAGGTATGGGGTTCAATGAACCATTTTGGTGCGCATAAGGAAAAGGGGATAGAATCATATACTCAATGAATTTGGTGGGATAATTGGATTTTTCTTTTTTTTTTGAATCATCATTTATGCATATTTCTTTATCAGCAAAGAAATGAACTATTTGTACTACTGTCTATAGGAGGAAATAATGTAAACTTCTAATTCTAGATAGAAAATTAACCTTCATAGTAAGGCCTACCCCAAACCAAAAAAAAAAAAAAAAAACAAACTCATTGCTGTCGAGTCTCACTTGACTCATAGTGAGCCTTCCTTGGGTTTCAGAGGTAGTTATCACTACAGAAGTAGATTGCCCAATATTCCTTCCAAAGAGTGGCTAGTGGGTTTGAACTGCCATCCTTCTGGTTAGCAGTCAAATGCCTTAGGCACTATGCCACCAGACCTCCTAAGCCATGGTATTTTCAATCACCTCATATACATGTGAAACCTGAAAATTAATAAGGAAGACCAAAGACGAGCTGATGCTTTTGAATTGTGTTGGCGAAGAACACTGAAAATATTATGGGCCTGCAAGGAGAAAGAACAAATGTGTCCTAGAAGTGCAGCCAGAATGCTCCTTAGAAGCAAGAATAGCCAGACTGTGTCTCACCTATTTGGTCATGTGGTCAGAAGGGACCATTCCCAGAAGAAGTATCTCATGTGTGGTAAAGTAGAGGGTCAGCGAAAAAGGGGAAGGCCCTCAACAAGATGGATTGACACAGTGGCTGCAACGATGGCCTAGGGTATAGAAAAGATTTTGAGGATGGCACATGACTGGGCAGTGTTTTGTTCTGTTGTACACAGGGTCGCCATGAGTCAAAACCAACTTGACAGCACACCTAACAACAATCTTTGGTTTCTAGTCCTTCACTTTCAGTCTTCCAGAGGCTCTTCTTTTACCAGTCCCTTAATAATTGGTCCTCCTTCCTCTGCTCAAGAGTTTTCTGATTGTACATAGGCCCTAGGTGATCTAGTTGAGCATCTGATTTCCACTACCACCTAATCTCCTAGATCTTTTTCAGTCCTGACTTCTCTCTTGACCTTCACATTCATATATGACACTTACTGAACACAGCAGACATAATACATTCAAAATGGAACTTAATATTTTTCTTCTCTCTTTTTCTACTACTAAAACCATGGTTTAGTTCCTATTCCATCTTTTACCCTCATTTCCAGCCTGGTTTCCATCACTCCTACTTCTCTTCCCTCTAACCCATCCTCAAAAATGTTTGGAAAATTAACTTTATGATTCCACCATTTCCTTTCTTAAATCTTTTCAATTGTTTCTAATTACTTTTCAATTATATGCTGCCCTCCATAAGCATCCAAACTCTCCTGATTCTTCTTCTATCAGTCCTCAAATCCACCCAATGTTCCCGTCATATAAACCACAAACCACCATCCTATTTCAAACCTCCTTTCCATCATCTCTAAAATATTCTTCTGTCTAGAATGCCTTTATTTTCACTTTGCCTCTCCAAATCCATGTTCTGAGTTCTTCTTACCCTTTCAGTCTTCACGCCCTCTCATCTTCATGCCCTACATCCAGTCTATCTCCAGGATCTATTGATGTCACTTTCTAAATATCTTGTGAATCCATTCACTTTCCCATCTGTACTACTATTATTCAGATAAAACATTTTAAAATGAAAATCTGGTTATATCATTATCTTCTCCCAAATTTTAATTATTGCAAGAAATAGGAAAATAACATATAATATCCTTAAAAGGCATACAAGGTCCCATGTACTTGTTGTTGTT
>NW_006936853.1:0-574 GCF_000298275.1 Orycteropus afer afer
CCTAAAGAAGTGAGAGCCATGACAAGAACAGACATATGCACGCCCATGTTCATTGCAGCACTATTTACAATAACCAAAAGATGGAAACAACCTAGAGGTCCAACAACTGAGGAATGGATAACCAAACTATGGTACATACACACAATGGAATACTATGCAACCCTAAAGAATAATCTAGAATCTGCAAAACACCGTGTAACATGGATGAACTTGGAGTACATTATGCTGAGTGAAATAAGTCAATGACAAAAGAACAAATATTGTATTAGTCCATTATTGTAAAAGTCAAGGAAATGTTTATCTATGGAAGGACATTTTTTTGTTGTTGGTTACCAGGGGTGGGAGGGGAGGGGAGGGAACACTTAGATAGATAGAGATAATTATTGATTTGGGTGAAGAGAAAGACAATATACCAAATATGAGTGATCAATATAGTGGCATTGAGCAAGAGAAAGAAATAGAGAGGTACATGGGAGGTACAGACAACAAAGATGAGCCCTTTTGCACATATAGTACAGCATTGTCAGTGAAGGCGAACATGGGTATACGGGTGGATAGATGGGTGGACAGGCTG
>NW_006936853.1:2747-3721 GCF_000298275.1 Orycteropus afer afer
AAAAAATCTTTATTAAAAATAAATGCATAGTGGCTATAGCAATGGACTCAAGCAATCTTGAAGATGGTACAGGATTTGGCAGTATTTTTGCTCTGTGTACATGAGGTACATGAGTTGGAACTGACTCCATGGCAACTAACAACAATGCAGGGATTTTAAAAGCTCAAAAGAGTGTAATTCCCACTCTTAATACAAAAACAAAAGCAAAAATCCAAACAAATTCCATATGTGTGAATTTTCTTGAGAGAGCTGACATAGCAGAATAACCAATTAGCTTGAAATCAAAGCAGAAACAGGGAGAGACAGGGATGTAAGCACTTGCTTACCTGAGGCAAACATTCTTGGACCCTGATATGAAAAACTTACCTAAAATCAGTGGATGGTGAGTGTGGACTAGTGATAAAGTTGGAGTCCCTGGGAACTGCAGATAAAGCAAGATTTTATCCATAGACCCCACTTGCTGAGACTCTTGAGAAAGTATCCCTCATGGTGAAAGTCATTGTTGAAGGAGCAGGGAATTATGCCCATACTTTTCTCTTCTGTCTCCCCTATGGGACAGCAGTTTTAATCTATGTGAGGAAGGACAGAAAACACTGGTGTCCTTAGAGTACTGTTAAAAATCCATTGCAGCTAATGGAAGAGAAAAGGAAAAAAAAAAAAAAAAAAGCCTATATCCCTGACAAAAGTGGAGCAATAAGTACAAAGCCCAAAAATATGTATGGGGGAGAGACTGGAGCACTGAGAAAACCGCATATCAGAGATCCAGGGACACAACACTGCCTTAAAAACTGAGGTTAAATTAGAACAATAGATAACTCCATGCTCCCCTCCTCAAAGCTCTCTCACAACAATCTAAGAAACATCAAACTCAACTTGGACACAACTCATAACGACCCCTCCTTGGGTTTCTGAGGGAGCTCTGGTAGCATAGTGCCTAAGGTGCTTGAGTGCTAACCAGATGGCTGGCGGTTCAA
>NW_006936854.1:0-564 GCF_000298275.1 Orycteropus afer afer
TGTTGCTGCGGCCTATTTATCAAGTGACTCGGAAAGCTGCTAGTTTTGAGTGGGGCCCAGAACAACAGAAGGCTCTGCAACAGGTTCAGGCTGCTATGCAGGCTGTTCTTCCATTGGGCCATATGATCTGGCTGATCCAATGGTGCTTGAAGTCTCTGTAGTAGATAGAGATGCTGTTGGAGTCTTTGGCAGGTTCCTATTGATGAATCACAATGCAGATTCTTGGGATTTTGGAGCAAACCCCTGCCATCCTCTGCACATTAGTCTCCTTTTGAGAAACGGCTTTTAGCTTGTTACTGGGCTTTAGTAGAGACTGAACACCTAACTATGGGCCACCAAGTGACCATGAGGACTGAGCTGCCCATCATGAACTGTGTGTTGTCTGACCCACAGAGTCATAAAGTTGGACGTGCACAGCAGCACTCCATCATTCAATGGGAGTGGTATATCAGAGACTGGGCTCAAGCAAGACCTGAAGGCACAAGTAAGTTGCATGAGGAAGTGGCCCAAATGCCTATGGTTTCCACTCCAGTCACATTACCTTCCCTCTCCCAGTCTGCACCT
>NW_006936854.1:2304-3038 GCF_000298275.1 Orycteropus afer afer
TGGCACCAGCTAGGTGGCAATACCTTGAAGGGTTGGGGCAATGTTCTCCAGGAGGCTGTATATGCTCTAAACCAGCATCCAATATATGGTTCTGTGTCTCCAATAGCCAGGATTCATGGGTCCAGGAACCAAGGGATGGAAATAGGGTGGTACCAGTCACTATTACACCTAGTGACCCACTCAAAAAATTTTTGCTTCCTGTCTCTGCTACCCTATGCTCTGTGGGTCTGGATATCTTAGTCCCAAAGGGAGGAACACTTCATCCTGGAGACACAATACTGATTGCATTGAACTGGAAATTAAGAATGCCACCCAGCCATTTTGGTTTCCTCATGCCTCTTAATCCACAGACAAAGAAGGGCATTACTATATTATCTGATGTGATAGATCCTGATTACCAAGGAGAAACTGGATTGACTTTTAATAATGGAGGTAAAGAAGAATATGTCTGGAATACAGGAGATTCTTTAGGATGCCTCTTAACTACCATGCCTTGTGATTAAAGTCAATGAAAAATTACAGCAACCAAATTCTGATATGACTACTAATGGCCCATACCCGTCAGAAATGAAGGTTTGGGTCACTCCACCACGCAAAGAACCACAACCAGATGAGGTGCTTGCTGAGGGCAAGGAATATACAGGATGGGTGGTGGAAGAAGGTAGTTCTGAATATCTGCTAAGACCACGTGACCAGTTGCAGAAATGAGGACTGTGATTGTTATATTTCTTTCT
>NW_006936855.1:0-799 GCF_000298275.1 Orycteropus afer afer
TGTGATGTGAAGGTTTATCATTTTTCTTTGAGGTTACCCTGTGATTTATAATTTTCTCCCTGAGTTTAGAATAGTCCATTCTATCTTGCAACTCTTTTGACTTGCTCATCATTTTTAAGTTCTGTAACTACACAATATTTTCCCTCTTTTTAGTTTGTAGTTGTCCACATTTGACAATTGAAGTCTCTGGTTTCCTGTTTACAATCTTGTAAGCTTATTTTACTTTGGATATGTCCATAGCTGTGGTTCCTGGGTTATGTTATCTTGTGCATTAATAGTTGGTTATTGTTTGTTATTTTTGGTTCTCTGTTCAAAGGACTCCCTTTAGTATCTCTTGTAAGATTGGTGTGATTTTAACACATTCCCTTAGTTTCTGGTTATCTGGAGCTCTCCTAATTTCACCATTATATTTGAGGGACAGTTTTGCTGGGTGTATAATTCTTGGTTGAAAATTTTTTCTTTCAGGGTTTTATATATACCATCTCATTGCCTTCTTACTTGCATGGTTTCTGCTGAGAAATCAGAGCTTGTGCTTACTGGTTGTCCTTTGTAAGTAACTTTTTGTTCTTCCCATGCTGCTTTCAGGATTTTTTCTTTGTTTTTGGTTTTGATGAGTTTGATGATCATATGTCTTGGTGATTTTCTTTTGGGGTCTATCCTATTTGGGGTTCATTGGACTCCTGAATGAAAATATTCTCATCTTTCATCATATCAGGGAAGTTCTCTTTCAACAAACCTTGGACAATTTGCTCAGTGGTTTTATTTTTCTCTTCCTTTTCTGGAATTCCAGTGACACATA
>NW_006936855.1:2924-3597 GCF_000298275.1 Orycteropus afer afer
CAGCCACTCCTCGGAAGGAAGGTTGGGCATTCCTACTTCTGTAGTGATACTGCCTCGGAAACCCAAGGAGGGGTCGTTATGAGTCGGGGCCGACTCGACGGCAAATAACAACAACAACAACAATAGTAGTCGTTTTAAAACAGACAAAACAAACAAACTGAAAAAAAGTAAAAAGAAAAAAAAATGGGGCAGAGCAAGGCAGAGCACCCAGGCTCCGTCTGAACACAGAGACTGAGATGGAATTCCTGCCAGCCTCGTAGGTGGGTGGTAGTGAGGGATGACCTCACCTCCGTTCACCAAGAGATTGTGGAATATAAGAGTAACAAGGGGAATGTCGCACCTTTCCAGTAGTCCACGTCCAGAATGTCCTTGCAGTTTCCAGCAAGTGGAGCCTGTTCTTAAATCCCTGGCATTTGGGAGAACGCTGTCACTCTAAATATCCAAAATGGTCAATCTGTTTGTAAAAATTCAAAATGGCTGCCCCCTCCAGACAGGCAAAAGTCCACAGCTCGCCCATCTTCCTCTTCGATGCTTCCCCTTTTATTCCTCAGCCACTAGAGTAGTCCTCCACGCAGTCTCTGGCTGTTGTTGTTGTTATGTGCCATCAAGTTGGACCTGACTCACAGCGAACCCTCCTTGGGTTTCCGAGGCAGTATCACTATGGACGTAGATT
>NW_006936856.1:0-960 GCF_000298275.1 Orycteropus afer afer
CCAGACTTCATCTCACCTATTTTGGTCATGTTGTAAGAAGGGACCATTCCCTGGAGAAGGATGTCACGCTTGGTAGGGTGGATGGTCAACGGAAGGGGGGAGACCTTCAATGAGATGGATTGACACAGTGGCTGCGATGATGGGCTCAAGTATAGCAGGGATTGTGGGGCTTGTGTGGGATCGGGCAGTGTTTCGTTCTGCTGTGCATGGGGTCGCTATGAGTCATAAATGACTCGACGGCACTTAACAACAACAACAACACAGCTGTGGACATAGCTAAAATAAAATGAGATTTCAAGATTCTAAACAGGTAACCAGAGTCATCAATTGGCAAGTGAGGATAACTGCAAACAGAAAGAGGGAAAAGACTGTGCAGTTACAGAACTTCTAAATGCTGAGGAAGTTAAGAGACTGCAAGACAGAATAGACTGCTCTAAACTTAGGGAGAAAAGTATACATCGTAGGGTAACTTCAAAGAAAAATGATAAACATTCATATTACAATAAAAAAGAGGACAAGCACAAATATGCAGCAAATACTAAAACAACAGTAACAAAGGAAAAGATAACAGGATTCATAAACACAATGAGCTCAGCACAGAAAATAATATGGAACAAAGAAACCAGGGACGCCGTGAAAAAACAAATAACAAAATGACAGCAACCAAGTAATACTTGTCAATAATTACACTGAATGTTAATGGACTAAAGGCACCACTCAAGAGACGGAGAGTTGCAGATTGGATGAGAAAACAAAACCAATCAATATGCTGCCTACAAGAGACACACCTTAGTGATAAAGAAAAAAATAAACTAAAAATCAATGGTTGGAAAAAGATATATCAAGCAAATGGCAACTGTCAGGAAGCAGGAGTGGCAATATTAATTTCTGATCAAATTGACTTTAAGACAAAAACCACCATACGAGACAAGGAAGGACATTATGTAATGATTAAAGGAT
>NW_006936856.1:2000-2511 GCF_000298275.1 Orycteropus afer afer
TGACAAACCACTGGCAATTTTAACAAAGGAAAAGAGGGAGAGAATACAAATAACATGAATAAGAAATGAAATGGGTGACGTCAGAACAGACCCAACTGAAATAAAAAGGATAATATCAGGATACTATGAAGAACTGTACTCCAACAAATTTGAAAATCTGGAAAAATGCACAGATTTCTGGAAACACACCATTTACCTAAACTAACACAAACTGATGTGGAAAAGTTGAACAGGCCCATCACAAAAGAAGAAATTGAACAGGTCATCAACAAATTACCAAGTAAAAAAAGGCTTGGCCCAGACAGTTTCACTGGAGAATTCTACAAAACATTTAGAGAAGAACTGATGGCAATCCTACTCAAACTGTTCCAAAACATAGAGAAGGATGCAATCCTCCCTAACTCATTTTATGAAGCAAGCATTACCTTGATTCAAAACCAGGCAAACACATCACTCTCAAGGAAAACTAAAGACCAATATCCCTCATGAATATAGATGCAAAAATCTTCAA
>NW_006936857.1:0-458 GCF_000298275.1 Orycteropus afer afer
ATGACCACCATGATAACATTGGAAAATGAGAGGACACCAAACTGTGCACATAAGAAATAGATGACAGATGCTAAAACCAACCAATGTGTCCACAATACCACATTGCCATTAACACCAAACACTAGGCTATACAGATAAACACATAAACAACTGAGATGATCAGACAGGAGTCCGTGAATAGACGTATAATCTAGAGCAAGGATAGACTCAGCTGAGCCTGATCTTGTACAGACACCAGTGACACAAAATACCTGCAGTCCTTACAGAAATAATAGAAGACAGACACAGAGTAATCCCTCGCAGACATCCCAACACTATGGTAGAGAGATCCAATAGAGCTACTACCTCAGGACTGTAGTACTTGGGTACACCAGACTCAATTGGCACAACAAAATACATAAAAGCATTGCTCCACATCCTACATTGGTGAGTAGCGACTGGGGTCTTAAAAGCTTTCA
>NW_006936857.1:1658-2391 GCF_000298275.1 Orycteropus afer afer
AGATTTTCTGAGAAATAATAATCCTTGATTGGAATCTAGGGGATAGATTTAAAGCAGTAAATCAGGAAAATTCATAGCCTTCAACATGTATATCATATCAGTAAAAATAAAAGAATAAAAATTAGATAATTTAATTCCTAATCAAAAAACTAGAAAAAGAACAACGAAGTAAACTAGAAGAAAGCACAAGGAAGGAAATATGTGAATATCTCAACAGATGCAGAGAAAGCATTTGCTAAAATTCAATAATCATTCACTTAGAATTGAGCACTAGAAATAAATCACTTAGCAAAGTAGGAATAGAAGGGAACCTTCTTAATACTATAAAGATTTTCTCAAAGGAAAACTACAGTGAGTGTTATACTTAATGGTGAAAATATTGAAAACTTACTCCCCAAGACTGAGTTTGAAACAAAAATGTCCACTATTATTGCTTCTGTTAACCATTGTACTACTGACCCTCACTAGTGAAATAAGTCCAAAGAAATAAATAAAAAGCCAAAAGATTTGGATGGAAGAAATAAAACTGCCATTGTCTACAGAATGCATGATTGTGTATATAGAAATCTAAAGGAGCGGAATGACAAACTGAACGTAATAAATGAGTACATAAATATCTATTTTGTTTCTCTATACCAGGAACAAACAAATGTTGTTGTTGTTGTTGTTAAGTGCCGTCGAGTCGTTTCCGACTCATAGCGACCCCATGCACAGCAGAACGAAACGCTGCCCG
>NW_006936858.1:0-2634 GCF_000298275.1 Orycteropus afer afer
CAGTTCTGCCTAAACATAAAACATTTCTGGACAAACTTTCATGTTCATTCTTTTCTTGAATTCCATAAATATCCAAAATAGACAGTGAATTAGATTAAGGAAAGGGCAGAAATAAGACCAAAAGGATCTTCTCCCCACAGAGAATGCTTAGGCTCACAAACCAAACTCTTCACCTGAGTGGGAGTGCTTTGAACAAATAGAGAATGTGATGACTTAGAAATTCAAACTTTAATAACATCTCCATTTTTAGTATAAGGCTCTATTTGCTAAAGGGCTATAAATGGTCTCTGTATGACAGTCTTCTCTCTGATATTACTCAGCCAGCACTCTGATGCATTTATTGAGTGGCTACTATGTGTTATGGGAATGCTAATATTGGATGCAAGAAAGAAGGATCAGTACTTGCGAAACATGGCATTGGTGATAGAAACAATGCTGGAGATCACATGATAGAATTTGGCAAGACCAATGACTTATTCATTGCAAATACTTTTTTCAGCAAAATAAAAAGTGACTATACACACAGATATGAGTGGATGTAATATACAAGAATGAAATTGACAACATCTGTGGAAAAAGATGGTGGAGAAGCTCAATATCATTGTTCAGAACAAGGCCAGAGACCAACTATAGAACAGACTATCTATTACTCATATGCAAGTTCAAGTTAAAGTTGAAGAAAATTAAAATAAGTCCACAAGAGTCAAAGTACAACCTTGAATATACATCACCTGAGCTTAGAGATCATCTCAAGAATAGATTTGACTCATTGAATGCTAATAACCGAAGATCAGCCAAGTTGTGGGATGACATCAAGGACATCATACATGAAGAAAGCAAAGGGTCATTAAAAAGAAAAGAAAGACCAAAATGAATGTCAGAAGAGACTCTGAGGAGGATGTCGGTAAGATTGTGGAATAGACAGAAAGACTGCACAGACCCTCTTCAACAAAGAAAAGGGGAACTAATTAACACAGATACAGAAGATAATCCTGGACCACAGAGCTTTGAAGGGAAGGATATAGAAGTGGACTACACTCCAACTAGCAGAAGAATTTGCATGAAAATACCAAAAAAGAAGATATATGGAGCTGTGGTCTGGTGGCACCAGATAAGCAGAAACTAAGGGAATTTATTAAAACCAGACCAACCTTACAAGAGATACTAAAGGGAGTCCTTTGAAAAGAGAACCAAAAATGCCAAACAACAACCGACCATTAATACACAAGATGACATAACCCAGAAACCACAGCTATGGACATGTCCAAAGTAAAATAAGTTTACAAGATTGTAAACAGGGAACTGGAGACATCAATTGGCAAATGAGGACAAAAACAAACCAAATAGAGGGAAAATACTATGTAGTTAAAGAACTTCTAAATGGTGAGGAATCAAGAAAGTTGCAAGATAAAATGGACTATTCTAAACTGGGGAGAAAATTATAAATCACAGGGTGACCTCAAAAAAAAATTATAAACCTTCACATCACAATAAAAAAGAGGAGAAGCACAAATATTCAGAAAATACTGAAACAACAGCAACAAAGGAAATGATAACACTATACATAACAATAATGATCTCAGCACTGAAAATAATATGGAACAAAGAAACCAGGGACACCATGAAAAAACACATAACAAAATGACAGTAACCAATTCATACATGTTGATAATTACACTGAACGCTAATGGATTAAATGCATTACTCAAAAGATGGAGAGTTGCAGACTGGATAAGAAAACAAAATCCATCAATATGCTGTCTACAAGAGACACACCTTAAAGACAAAGACAAAAATAGACTAAAAATCAAAGGTTGAAAAAGATATATCAAGCAAATGGTAACCATAAAAGAGCTGTTGTTGTTGTTATGTGCTGTCAAGTTGGACCTGACTCATAGCGACCCTCTTTGGGTTTCCAAGTGATAGTAGCAATATTAATTTCTGATCAAATTGACTTTAAGACAAAAACCACCATACGAGACTAGGAAGGACATAATATAATGATTAAAGGGTCAATTGAACAAGAAGATATAACAATAATAAATATCTATGGACCCAATGAAAGAGCCCCAAAATACATGAATCAGACTTTAAAAGAGATGAAAAGGTAAGTAGATGACTCCACAGTCATACTGGGAGACTTTAATGCACCACTTTCAATGAAAGATAGAACAACTGCAAAGAAACTCAAAAAAGATGCAGAAGAGCTAAACAATACAATCCACTAACTTAACCTTATAGACATCTACAGAGCACTTCACCCAACAACAACACAATATGCATTCTTTTCCAGTGCACATGGAACATTTTCAACGATAGACTATATGTTAGGCCATAAAGTAAGCCTTCAATGTTATAAAAATAAAAATCAACAATAAGAAGATCAAAGGAAAAAGAGTAAACACATGAAAAATGAACAACACCCTCCTTGAGAAAGACTGGGTAAGAGAAGAAATAAAAAGGAAAATTGAAAAATTCCTTGAATCAGAGAATGAAAACACAATGCACTAAAATCTTTGGGACACAGAAACACTAGTGATCAGAGGCCAGTTTATAGCAATAAATGCACACATCAAAAAAGAAGAAAGAGCCAAAATCAACACTTTAAATCAACATCTCCAACAATTAGAAAAA
>NW_006936859.1:0-2682 GCF_000298275.1 Orycteropus afer afer
ATGGCAGAGCTGGGGTCACACCAGCTCCACAAGCAGACAGTAGAGTGTCTTCAGGGCAGTGAGAAGGTGGGCAGAGCTGCCATGAGAGGACACTAGACCACCGTGGGCCTCAGCCCCTCTGCTGTCCGGAAGACAGCCAGACACTCCTGGTGACAACTTGGTAAGGTTACGGCTCTTAGAGGACATGTGTGGATGCCAGACCCACAGAGAAAAATAACAAGGAAAAAGGCAACCACCAGCAACAAGAAACCTACTCAACACCCAGAAGAAAAAGACACACAGGAATCAGGGGTCAGATCAAAAGTTGGCAGGGTAAGTCCAAGTATGCAGAAAATCACAACCAGTTCACTGCACTGGACCTGCAGACAGGAAGGCAGAAAACAGATTCCACATCCAGAGCTGGGACTCGCCCTCCCGCAGTGAAGGTGCAGGGTCCGAGGCTACTCCGACCGCAGGGGAACTGGAGAGTAGATGGAATGCACAGAGTAACTGTGTCCAGGTTCTCTGAGCACAGAGCCCAAGTGCACCGTGGTCCCACTGCTCAGAGAAGACAGTGCCCCTCAGGAGGGTCAGCAGGGGACCTGAGGGTGGTTCAGAGATGGCCAAGCCAGCCCACGGGGCTACGCTCACCCTGTGGCTAAGGCAGTGCCCACAGGACATGAGCGAGGAGAGATGTGGTCAAGTCCAGAGTGGGGCTACACTGAGACAAAGGTGTGTGACCAGAAGAGCAGCAGGTGGGGTGGGGTGTATGGGGAGACCAACAAGGCATGTGAGGACCTCCCACCCCAAACAGCACACAGCCAAGGTACAAATGGTCTAAGCTACGCCCAGGAGGCTCACAGGATGTGCGGGATGCGAGCTTTTAACGCAATGTTTTAGAGACAGGCCATTCTTACAGGAGGAACTCTGGTGGCATAGTGCCTAAGACATTTGGCTGCTAATCAGAAGGCTAGTGGTTCAGACACCAGCCACTCCTCAGAAGCAAAACTGGGCATCCACTGCTATAGTGATGTCACCTTGGAAACCCAAGGAGGGGTTGCTATGAGTTGGATCCAACTTGACAGCAATGAGTTTGTTATTTTTTTTATTCTTACAGGTGAATGACAGGCCCTCTGGATTGGCTTTAAAATACTCAGTAAGGAACACCTTTGTGTACGTGTGTGCGCACGCGCACATGAGCATTTGTGTGTGGCAGCAAGGGGATGAAGCAGCATAGCACTGACAGTTCTTGAAGCCACAGTAGTGGGCACCTGGCAGACCATGGCAGTATCTTCTCTACTTTGTGTGTGTTCAAAGTTCCCCAAGTGAAAAGTTCAAGGAGAATTAATAGCCCTCATCCAGGGAATAATCAGTTTAGTGTTAAGTGTGCACTGACTATTAAGAAACAGCTTCTAATGTTCGAGAAACACAAACCACAGGTTGAGCTCCTGTTCCTGATGCTCTGGCAGGTGCTGTGGCAGGGCCAACAATGAGGAAGAGGCTGCCCCAGGAGGCCTGGTGACCCCAGCTTGGAAGCAAGAACTTCCCTGCAGAGCCAGCCACCTTCATGGAGCCTGCTCGGCCCAGCCTCATCCAAGCAAGGCAGCTCAGCTACTTTGTACCTGATCCCACGGCCCACTCGTAACCAAAGAGCCCTGGTCATTGCGGCCCCTGTGGCCTCCAAACAGAGCCTCCACCCCTCACATGCAGACACCCTACCCAAGCCTGTTGCAGATGATGCCATCCCCCTGGGCGAGGAGCTGTGGCTGGAGGGTGGGACCAGTGTCTCACTTACTGTGGACTCAGTCAGGCCACCAGCAGACATGGCCAGCCCCAGTAGCACATGGTAACGAAATGCCGCCAGCCCCAGGAGCCGGGTGATGCGTGGGAAAGCCTGGGACGGCGCATTCCAGTTCATGGTGGCCACATCTGACCTGCAAGAGAGCAGGGGTCAGCTCAGTAGCTGCCAGGGAAGAACCACCCCCAGGAAGGGGGGACGCCACCCCCGAGAACAGGCGGCCCCACAGCACCTTGGGAAGATCTGCTCCAACTCCTCCCGGTGGGGCACGTGGGGAAGCGGGGGGCTGTCAAAGTGCAGCAACGTTAGGAGCACATGGCCAGCTTGAGTGCGCACACGGTCGATCTTCTCGCTGGCCTGCTGGGCCACGCAGCACATGACCCGCTCGCAGCTGCGAAGGGAACAGAGCCACGGGCACTGCTGCAGCCACCCGATCCGCCCAGCCTGCCGAGAGCCTCCCCAGCCCCTGAAACAAGGGCGCAGGCCCCACATACTCGCTGGCTCTGATCAGCTCTGGCTGGCTCCTCCCCAGCAAGAGCGTCAGCTCCATCAGACTTGTCATCGCAGCCTCGCGGACCCTGCAGGGCAGAGAGGACACCAGAGCGAGTGAGAACATTTCTGTCTAAAGCAGACTTCAGCCAAACACCCTTTGCTCCTGAGCACCCACACTAGAGTCTTCTCAAAAACGACTGGGGAATCTCTCACTTCTAAACCTCAGGGCTGTGCTGTGGGCCAGGACACAGCATGGGGCCCACCATGCAGCACAGGTACCACACTCACCATGCGCCAACATCCCCCCTGCTGTCCGTGGTGTAGTCGTTCATGCAGTCGAGCAGCATGGAATAAATCTGGGGGACGTTCGCCTCACACACAACCTCCTCAGGGACGCCTTCTGCACTCACCCC
>NW_006936860.1:0-485 GCF_000298275.1 Orycteropus afer afer
TGAGGTTTTTTCCTGTATGGAGTTCATTGAGCTTCTTGGATGAATAGTTTTTCACCTTTCATTATATTAGGGAAGTTTTCTACTCTCATGTCTTCAACAAATTTTCTCTGAGGTCTTTTTTTGTTGTTGTTGTTGTTTGTTTGTTTTTTTCTTTTCCTTCTTCCTGTTCTGGAATTGCAGCCACACACAGCTTATTCCTTTTAATATTGTACTATATAATTCTTAGACTTTTTACAGGATTTTTTTTTTAATTTCCCTGAATTTTCCTCATGTAAACTGGAGTCAAGGGAATCGTCTTCTAGTTGAATTATCTGTTCTTCAGTCAGTTAAATTCTACTCTTTTGGCCTTCCAATGTGTTATCTTTCTCTGTAATTTAGTGTTACCTTTCTGGATTCCTAATTGCTATTTTTGTATGATTTCTAATTATCTGTTTATTTGGACATTTTGCTCTTGTATTGTTTTCCTGAATTCTTCTAGAGTATTA
>NW_006936860.1:2955-3591 GCF_000298275.1 Orycteropus afer afer
AACTGCCAGCCTTCTGGTGAGCAGTCAAGTGCTTTAGGCACTATGCTACCAGAGCATTAGGCAGCATTAATAGCAAAGTTCAACAGGACAGAAAATAACAAATGCTGGAAAGGATGTGGAGAGGTTGGGACTCTCATACACTGCTGGTGGGACTGTCAAATGATACAACCACTATGAAAATTGGTATGGAGATTCCTTAAAAAGTTGGAAATAGAAAGAAATATCATTTGACCCAGCAATCCCATTACTAGGTATATATCCTAACAAAATGAGAGACAAGACACAAATAGATATATACACACCCATGTTCATTGTAGCACTATTCACAATTGCAAAGTGATGGAAACAACCTAAGGACACATCAACCAAGGAAAGGACAAACAAACTGTGGTACTTACACACACTGGAATACTATGCAACCCTAAAGAATAGTGTAGAATCTGCAAAACACTACATAGCATGGAAGAACTTGGAAGATATTATACTGAGTGGAAATAAGTCAAACACAAAAGGACAAATATGGCACATTAGTCCACTATTGTATAAAGTCAAGGAAAGTTTATACATAGAAGAAAACTTTCTTTGTTGGTTACCAGGGATAGGAGAGGAGGAGAGGGAAAATTTCTAGATAAGTGG
>NW_006936861.1:0-709 GCF_000298275.1 Orycteropus afer afer
CTTTACAGAAGAAGATAGGCCCACATTTCTTTGGTGGAGAGGCTGGTGAGTTTGAACCACTGACTTTTGATTAGTAGCCAAATGCCTTAAGCATGATACCACCAAAGCTCTTTTGTTATATTTTCTTAGTCTTTCATAAAAGCTGCTGTTATCAGAACACTGTGCAATTTTAACTATGTTGGACTAACTTGAGGTGGAATATATGTGCAAACAATTTATGTATCTACTATTCAGGTTAAATATATAAGTCAGCTTGGATATTTTTGGATTACAGGTGGTTTCAAATAGAGTACTTGAAACAAGCAGATGTTAAAAGTAGAACCTTCTTTCCACCTTGTTTTATACTGCCTCTTGGTGATGCCATTGTTTGTGAGTACTTACAGAATTCCAAAAGAAGTCAGAACACATATTGAGTTGAATTCCATTCTAGAACAATAATAGAAGTTCCCAATCAATCTTAACAGTCTACCCGAAAAGTGTATCAAACACTGACTTAGGGAATACACTCAATATCTAAAAGTACAAATCCTTAGCTTCAAGCTAGGGATAGCATAGGCAGCATTGTGGAAAAGCAACATCATAGTGAAAAAATATAGATATATGAAAAATAACAAAAATCTTAAGTAAAAGTTAAAGATAATGATACAGAAATTATTACAATTCACAAGCAATTGTCAGATGAAGTGTATAATTAGAGAATCTTAAAGTG
>NW_006936861.1:1934-2785 GCF_000298275.1 Orycteropus afer afer
ATTTCATCATTACATAACTTCCAAGCCACTGAGAATCATGGCCCAGCCAAGATGACATATAACCTTCACTATCACAGCCAGTATTACTCTTGCCTCACACCTTGGCATTTGCTGCAGTGCAGAATAGTCACCATTAATATGCAGAATAGTCAGAGAGCAGATTTTTCACTATTGTAAATGCAAAATATCAGATAATGAGACTGTTGAGGAATGAGGAGTGGGTGTGAAATATATGCTGAACTTTACACAGAATGAATGTGAAGGTAGACTGTAATTTTTATGAGGGTAGTGTTCTTTTCATAATGCTTTTTTACATCCCTCCTCTAGTGGCACAGTGCCTAAAGGCATCTAACTGCTAACCAGAAGGTAGGGGTTCAAATACACAAGCCATGCTGTTGAAGAAAGACTGGGCAATCTGCTTCCATAAAGATATACAACCTCAGAAACCCAGTGGGGGTCTCTATGAGTCAGAATCAACTCGCTGGCAACAAGTTTTCTTTTCATATACAGTTGTTGCTGTCATGTGCCATCGAGTTATCTCTGACTCATAGCAACCTTATGTGAAACAGATGGAATCACTGTCTGGCCTTGCGCCAGCCTCATAACCCCTACTATACCTGAGCCTATTGTTGCAGCCACCATGTCAATTCATCTTGTTGAGCGTCTTCTCCTCTTTCATTGACCCTTCACTTTATGAAGCATGACATCCTTCTCTAGGGAATGGTCCCTTCAGACAACATGACCCAAATAGGTGAGACAAAATTTGACCATTCTAGTTTCAAAGGAACATTCCAACTGCACTTTTTCCAGGACAGATATGTTAGTTCTTTCAGCAGTCCATTGTACTTTCA
>NW_006936862.1:0-1133 GCF_000298275.1 Orycteropus afer afer
GTGAGGGACACCACTTGCTTTGACACCAACTGACCAATAATAGAGGAGAGCCAATGCCAGCTCAACCCATCTTCAACTGTTCTTTATGAACAGCTAACAGAGATCAATGCACACACTCTCATTCTCTATCACACCCAACAAGAGACAGGTGGTGAGTGCCTACATGCTAACAACTAGCAAATAAAGGAGCAGAGTACCCTACTTACACAGATATATCAAAACAAAATCAAGGAAAAAATATCTTGGGTGAATCACACCAACATACAACCACAAATTAAACATAAATAAAACAAGACCACAATGTCTCAGAAACAACAGTCCACCACAGTCCAAACAAAAAAGCAAGATAAAGTAGGAGAAACAAGGGACCAAGATACAAACCCAGAAAATGTCCCTGAGGGAAAAGCAGTATTGGAACTCCCTGAGAAGGAATTTAAAAGAATTAGAGACAAATCAAAGAAAACTCACAAGATCAAGGAAAACACAGACAAAACTCTAGAACAATTTAGGAAAACAATAAAATAAGAAATTGACAAAATAAACAAAAAATTAAAAACAACACAAAAAATAAATAGAAATCCAGAAGATTCATAATGAGATTTCAGATACAGATAACACATTGAATGGGCAAAGGAATAGAACCAAATCAATGGGAGACAGAATTAATGATATTGAAAACAAATATCTCAAGAGTATGTTGTTAAGGCATCACCAGAAAAAAAGATCAAAACAAAATTAAGAAAGCCTAAGATTCATGTGGGATACCATCAAGAAGAATAACTTACATATAATCGGAACTGCAGAACAGGAAGAGACAAGTAAAATCACTGAGAATATTGTTAAAGATTTGATGGAAGATAATTTTCCTAATATGATGAAAGATGAAAATATATCCGTACAAGAAGTTCAATGAACCCCAAACAGGATAGACTCCAAAAGAAAATCACCAACACATATCAAACTCACCAAAACCAAAGAATCCTAAAAGCAGCATGGGAAAAATGAAAACTTACCTACAAAGAGCAACCAATAAAACTAAGCTCTGATTTCTCAGTAGAAACCATGCAGGCTAGAAGGCAATGAGATGATATATATAAAACCATGAAAGAAAGAAAAAAAAAATTCCAACCAAG
>NW_006936862.1:3408-3893 GCF_000298275.1 Orycteropus afer afer
AAGATCCTAGAACCCTGAGCTTTGAAGGCAAGAATAAAGAAGTGGATTAAGTACCAACTAGTAGAAGAACCTGAACGAAACAGTGAGTAAGAAGACAAATGGAGCTGTGGACTGCTGACAGTCTTGAGGGCACAGCTGTCTTGAATATTTTCCAGTAGCAACCTTAGAATTGGCTCTGCTCACCAAGGACTGCATGGATAAGGACTGCATTGGTGCTTGACAATCAGAAAGGGAAAAGAGAAGGAGACAAATAGACTCGTGAACTGCCAGTGGCTGTCCTGAAGGTACAGCCATTTTGAATATTTGCAAGCAGTGGGTGTTGCCATTTTGAATACATGCAAGTGGGTTTTTGACCTGGACAGCGACCCAAGAATAGGCTCTGCTTGCTGAGGACAACACGGACAGCTACACTGTAGACTGACAACTAGAAAGGTGTGAAATCCCCCTTGTTACTTTTATACCCCACACCCTCTTGGTGAACAGAA
>NW_006936863.1:0-2621 GCF_000298275.1 Orycteropus afer afer
GATTTTTTTTTTTTTCTGATTAATCCCTTTCCAAAGAAGTATTCAGGTATTTGTCTTCAATCTCTTTAATCCTGTTTTCCATTGCATCAATTCTCCTCCTTTGCCCTTCCAATGTGTTATCTATTTCTGACAATTTAGTATTAATCTTCTGGATTTCTATCTATAGATTTAGAATCTGTTCTAATTTTTTACTTATTTTGTCATTTTGTTCTTGTATTTTCTTCCAAAATTCTTTTAGGATTTTTTCTGTGTTTTCTTTGGTCTGTCTTTCAATCCTTTGAAGATACCTAAAGGTAATTCTTTTGAATTCCTTATCAGAGAGTTCCTATGCTGCTTCTTCCTCAGGGATGTGTTCTAGGTCTGTATCCTGCTCCCTTGTTTGTACCACTTTATCATGCTTCTTTGTGTGGACGGTGATGTTGTGTTGTCTCCGAGCCATCGTGGCATTGTTGTATTTAGATCTCTGTTAACTCTTTGTGAAGAGCAGCCAAGGGTGAGTCAGGCTCTTCTTAGTCGTTTTTTATTATTGGCGTGTTGGTGGAAAACGAGGTAGTGGCTCACTCTCAGTAAGTGAAGTTGCAGGAGGTGTAGGTGTGGTTGTGTCTTATTGGGACTGTTCCTGTCTACCACTCAGTTAGACAAAAATTACAATTGAATAAACATCAAAAAATTAAAAGTACATGGACAAAAACCAGACCATGTAATCACACAGGAACTGTAACCAAAAAAAGAAAAAAGGGAAAGAGAAGAAGAAAAAACAAGAAAACCTGCAATATCTGGGGATGGGGCACTAAGAGGGAAAAGGTAGAGAAGGAGAATAATGAAGGAAAAAAAAGTGGGAAAATGCAAAAAGGAAAAGAAGGAACAGGGCTAATCATCAGAAAAAAAAGGAAAAAAATAAACTTAAATTAAAAAAAATAAAATTAAAAAAAATTTTTTTTTCAACCAGGAATAGAGAAAAGAAAAAATACTGAAAGCAGGACCTAGTAGGGGAAGATTAAGATAATAGTAAAAAGGAAAAATGTATTAATAATAATAGTTGTTTTAAAACAGACAAATACAAGCAAACTAATCACCGTAGTGATCCTGAGTGATCCTGACATCACAGACAGCTTGGAGATTGCCAAGTGGTGATAGGAACTAAGAATTAAACTAAAAATCAGCCCTGCTAGCCCAGAACTGCACAGAGGACTGCTCTGGTGGCTGGGGAATAAAAGGCAAAGTAGCAGCAAAGAGGAAGGCGGGCTGAGCTGTGGACTTTTGCCCCTCCGGAGGGCACAGCCATTTTGAATGTTTACAAGTGGCTTGACCATTTTGGACAATGCTCTCCCAGATTCCAGGGGCTTAAGAACAGGTTCTGATTGCCAGTAACTCCAAGGATACTCCAGACCTGGATGACTGAAAAGCTGCGATATTCTTCTTGATACTCTTATACCTTACACTTGCTTGGTGAATGGAAGTGCAGCCATCCCTCACTCCCACCCACCTTCAGGGCCCGCAGGAACTCCATCCCAGTCTGTGTGCTCATGCTCAGATGGAACCTAGGTGCTCTGCCCTGGCCTCCACCAATTTTTTTCTTTTTCTTTTTTTTTTTCCCCTGGTTTTTAGTTTGCTTGTTTCTGTTTTTTTAAAAAAACTACTATTATTAATAATAATTTTTCCCTTTTTAATATTATTCTTTATTCTTCCCCTCCCAGGCCCTAGTTTTCAGCTTTTTTTCTTTTCCCTGTTACTGGTTGTAAAAAAAAAAAATTCAAGTTTTTTTTTCTTTCTTTCTTTTTTTCTACTAGTCAATGCCATTCCTTGTTTTTCTTTTTGCATTTTTCCCATTTTTTTCTTCATTATTCTCCTTCATTACCTTTTTTTCTTTAAGTGTTCTATCCCCAGATATTGCAGGTTTTCTTGTATTTTTCTCCTTCCTTTTCCATTTTTTCTTTTTTTGGTTACTGTTCCTGTGTGGTTACATGGTGTATTTTTTGTCCATGTGCTTTTAGTTTTTTGATGGTTATTCAATTGTAATTTTTGTCTAACAGCAACAGTCCCCAGAAGACACAACTACACCCACACTACCTGCAACTTCAATTATTGAGTGAGAGCCACCACCTTCTTCTCTAAAAATTGGTCAATGATAAAAAACCACCAAGAAGAGCCTGAATAACCCTTGGCTGCTCTTCACAAACAGTTAACAGAGATCTAAATGTGACAATGCCACGATGCCTTGGAGAAAACAGACCATCACAGTCCATACAAAGAAGCAAGATAAAGTGATAGAAACAAGAGAGTAGGATACAGGCCTAGAATACATCCCTGAGGAAGAAGCAGCATTGGAATTCTCTGATAAGGAATTCAAAAGAATTATATTGGTATCTTCAAAGGATTGAGAGACAGACCAAGAAAACATAGAAAAAATCCTAAAAGAATTTTGGAAGAAAATACAAGAACAAAATGACAAAATAAATAAAAATTAGAACAGATTCTAAATCTACAGATAGAAATCCAGAAGATTAATACTAAATTGTCAGAAATAGGTAACACATTGGAAGGGCAAAGGAGTAGAATTAATGCAATGGAAAACAGAATTAAAGAGAATGAAGACAAATACCTGAATACTTCTTTGGAAA
>NW_006936864.1:0-597 GCF_000298275.1 Orycteropus afer afer
GTGATAGAAATAGCACTGCAGATTGTGTGCTAGAATTTTGCAAAAGCAGTGACTTATTGCAAAAACTTTTTTCAACACCATAAATGGCAATTATATATGTAGACCTCATCAGGTAGAATACACAGGAATTAAATTGACTGAATCTGTGGAAAGAGACAATGGAGAAGTTTGTGGTGGTTATGTTTGTGTGTCAACTTGGCTGCGCCTGATTGAGTGGCTGGGCAGCTGAATGGAGTTAGTCCCCGTGGTGAGATTGGTAAGTAACTCCATGGTGGAATCTATTGGAGCAGCTGAGTAGCTGCTTGGGTATGTGGTCTGCTTCCCGTATATAAGAAACAGATTTGGGAATGGTCTCCAGCTTATTGCACACTTGAACCCTGCATGTAGCTGTGTTGTTGTTCAGCAGCTTGCGATACTCTGCCAACCTTGGGACGTTCAATGGACTTGAGTTAATGGGATGCCTGTGGTTTGGTAACATCGGGATTGTGCCTTTTTATTTGTCAACTTTGGGCTTGTCAGCTGCAGCAGCTAAAAGCTGTCTGAGTGAAGAAAAGCCTCTAGCTCCAGTGGGCTGGGAGCAGGAGGCAGAGCTGGACC
>NW_006936864.1:3137-3683 GCF_000298275.1 Orycteropus afer afer
GCAATATGCAGATGACACAACCTTGCTTGCTGAAAGCAAAGAAGATGTGAAGCACTTATTGATGAAGATCAAAGACTATATAGCTTTTAGTATGTGTTACATTGGAACATAAAGAGGACAAAAATCCTCACAACTGGACCAATAAGCAACATCATGATAAATACAGAAAAAATTGACATTGTCAACGATTGCATTTACTTGAATTCACAATCAACACCTGTGGAAGCAGCAGCCAAGAGTTCCAATAATGCATTGCATGGGACAAATACACTGCAATAGACCTCTTTGAAGTGTTAAAAGCAAATATGTCATTTTGAGGACTAAGGTGCACTCGAGCCAAGCCATTGTGTTTTCAATCACATCATATGCATGCAAATGCTGGACCATGAATAAGGAAGACCAAAGAATTAATGCTTTTGAACTATGGTGTTGGTGGAGAATATTGAATGACAGAAGAATGAAACATTTGTCTTGGAAGAAGTACAGCCAGAATGCGCCTTAGAAATGAGGATGTCTCACATACTTTGGGCATGTTGTCAGGAGAGA
>NW_006936865.1:0-616 GCF_000298275.1 Orycteropus afer afer
CAAAGCCAAAGATGAGGAAATTGAAGATTTTTATCAACTTCTGCAGTCTGAAATTGACTGAACATGCAATCAGGATGTGTTAATTATCACTAGTGGCTGGAACGCAAAAGTTGGAAACAAAGAAGAATCATTGGTAGTTGGAAAATTTGACCTTGGTGACATAAATAATGCTGGAGATTACATGATAGAATTTTGCAAGATCAATGACACATTCTTTGCAAATACCTATTTTCAACAACACAAACAGCAGCTATACACATGGACTTCTCCAGATGGAGTACACAAGAATCAGATTGACTACATCTGTGGCAAGAGGCAATGGAAAAATCCAATATCTTTAGCCAAAACAAGGCCAGGAGCTGATTGTGGAACAGACCATCAACTGACCATATACAAGTTCAACTTGAAGTTGAAGACAATTAAAAGAAGTCCACAAGAGCCAAATATGACCTTGAATATATTCCTCCTGAATTTAGAAACTATCTAAAGAACAGACTTGATGCGTTGAACACTGGTGACCAAATACCAGAAGAATTGTGAGATAACATCAAAAACATCATCCATGAAGAATGCCAGAAGTCATTAAAAAGATGAGAAAGGAAGAAAAGACCAAAAA
>NW_006936865.1:2388-2864 GCF_000298275.1 Orycteropus afer afer
ATGCTTTTGAGTTGTGGTGCTGGTGAAGAATGCTGAAACTATCATGAACTGTTAAAAGAACTAACAGATTTGTCCTGGAGGAAATGCAACCAGAATGCTTCTTGGAAGCCAGACTTCGTCTCACCTACTTTGGTCATATTTTCAGAAGGGACCATTCCCTGGAGAAGTATGTCATATTTGGCAAGGTGGAAGGTGGATGAAAGAAGGGAAGGCCCTCAATGAGAGGGATTGATACAGTGGGTGCAGTAATAGGCTCAAGTATAGCAAGGATAGTGGAGCTGGCTAGGACTGGGCAGTGTTTCATTCTGCTGTGCATAGGGTCACTATGAGTCAGAGATGAGTCGATAGCACCTAACAAGATCAACAGCTTTGTTTATGTTGGCAGAAGGGACCATTCCCTGGAGAAGGCTATCATGCTTGGTTAAGTAGAGGATAAGAGAAAAAGAGGAAGACCCTCAATGAGATGGATTGACACA
>NW_006936866.1:0-492 GCF_000298275.1 Orycteropus afer afer
TTATCCATTCATATGTTGACAGTCATTTAGATTGTTTGCCTCTCTTTAGTGAATTTTCCTACGATGAACATGGGTGTGCATATGGCTATTCATGTCCTGGCTTTCACCTCTTTAGGATATATTCCTAGTAATGGGATTGCTGGATCAAATGGTATTTCTATTTTCAATTTTGTAAGGAAACACCATACTGTTTTCCACAGTGGCTGTACCATTTTACAGTTCCACCAGCAGTGTATGAGAGTTCCAGTCTTTCCACTCCTTCACCAGCATTTGTTACTTTCTATCTTGTTGAACTTTGCTACTATTGCTGGGATAAGATGATATCTCTTATCTGTTCTGTCACTGTGTTTCTCTTGATTGGTGCATTTAATCCATTTCACATTCAGTGTAATTATTGATAGGGGTGTGAATTTGTTTCTGTCATTCTTTTGTGTATTTTTTACTGTAGTGTTGATGATTTCTTTGTTTCATATATTTTTCTGTGCTGAGTTC
>NW_006936866.1:1647-2579 GCF_000298275.1 Orycteropus afer afer
ATACTTTGTAAGAGGTTGCAAATGATAGCATTAACCCTTCTTTACCTATGTGGTAGAATTTACCAGAAAAGCCACCTGAATTTGGTCCTTTTTGTGTGTGGAAAATTTTGAAGTTGCTAATTGCCTTTTTTTTGTTGTTATAGATCTGTTCAGATTTTTATTAATTCTTGAGTCACTTTTGGCTGTTTGTGTTTTTGTAGGATTTGTTTATTTTATACAGGTTATCTAATTCATTAAAATACAATTGTTCATAGTATTTCTTTAAAATGCTTTTTGTTTCTGTAAGATCAGTCATGGTCTCTTTTATTCCTTATTTTAGTAATTTGAGCCTTCTTTCTTTTTTCTTGGGCCATCTACCCAAAATTTGTCAATTCTCTTGATCTTTTCAAAAGAGGCAAATTGTCTCTTTTTAGTTTTCTCTATTGTTTTTATTCTTTATTTCATTTATCCACATCCAATCGTTATCATTTACTTTTTTTTACATGTGTTGGTTTTAGTTTGCTCTTCTTTTTCTGTTTTCCTAAGTGGAGTATTAATGGGGGCAGTGGCGGTTCAGTGGTAGAATTCTTGCCCTCCATGTGGGAGAGCTGGATCCAATTCCCACCCAGTGGCCTTCAAGTGCAGCATCACTGGTCCATCAATAGAAGCCTGCACGTTACTGTGATACTGAACAGATTTCACTGGTGTGCACTGACTATGACAGACTAGGAAGGAAGGCCTAGAAATTTACTTCTGAAAATCAGCCAGTGGAAACCTTATGGATCACAATAGTCTGATCTGCAGTGAATCATGGGGATAATGTAGGACCTGGCAGTGTTCCATTCAGTTGTGCTTCTTTTGTTCAGCAGACTGTTGAGATATATTCCCGGTGTAATGTATCAGTTGAATCAATTATTTATTCCTTTTTATTTCTGAGTAATATGTCATCATAT
>NW_006936867.1:0-846 GCF_000298275.1 Orycteropus afer afer
GCTGGCGCGGGATCGGGCAGTGTTTCGTTCTGCTGTGCATGGGGTCGCTATGAGTCAGAAATGACTCGATGGCACTTAACAACAACAACAACAACCCCATTTATTAATTAGATTGTTTGTCTTTTTGTTATTGAGGTGTTGAAATTTTCTATAAATTCTAGAGATAAGTCCATTGTCAGATATGTCATTACCAAATATTTTTTCCCAATCTGTAGGTTCCCTTTTGACTCTTTTGGAGAAGTTTTTGGAAGCACATAAAAATTTAATTTTTAGAAGATCCCAATAATCTTGTTTCTCTTCTGCTGTTTGTGAATTTGGGGTTATGCTTGATATTCTATTTTTGCAATGTGTTAGGGCCCCTAAATTTGTCCCTGGTTTTTCCTTGAGGAACTCTATAGTTTTAAGTTTCCCATTTAAGTCTTTGATCCATCTGGAGTTCGTTTCTGTGTATGATGTGAGGTACAGATCTTGTTTCATTTTTCTGGAAATAGATCTTCAGTTTTGCCAGCACCATTTATTAAACAAGCATTCTCTTTGCCATTTAATGGATTTTGGCCCTTTGTCAAAGATCATCTGACCAGGTAGGTGGATCTATTTCTGGGTTCTCAATTCTATTGCATTGGTCTATGTATCTGTCTTTAACCAATACCAGGCAGTTTTGACTACTGTGGGTGTATAGTAGGTTTTGAAATCCGGCAGTGTGAGACCTACTTTCTTCTTATTCTTCAATAGTGCTTTGCTTATCTGAGGTCTCTTTCCTTTCCACAGAAAGTTAGTGATTTGTTTTTCCATATCCCTAAAGAATGTTAAGGAGCTCTGGTAGCATAGTGCCTAAGGCACTTGACT
>NW_006936867.1:3102-3595 GCF_000298275.1 Orycteropus afer afer
TTAGGTAAGTGGTGTGTTTCTAGGAATCTGTCCATTTCCTCCAGGTTTTCAAATTTTTTGGAATACGGTTCTTCATAGTATCCTGATATTATCCTTATTATTTCAATTGGTTCTGTTGTGATGTCACCCATTTCCTTTCTTATTCGTGTTATTTGTATTCTCTCTCTCTTTTCCTTTGTTAAATTTGCCAATGATCTGTCAATTTTATTGATCTTTTCAAAAAACCAACTTCTTTTCTTGATTTTTTCTATTGCCCTTCTGTTTTTTGTTTCATTGATTTCTGCTCGAATCTTAATTATTTCCCTTCTTCTAGTGACTGTAGGTTTTTCTTGCAGTTCTTTTTCTAATTGTTTGAGATGTTGGTTTAAAATGTTGATATTGGCTCTTTCTTCTTTTTTGTGTGTGCAATTATTGCTATAAATTGGCCTCTGATCACTGCTTTTGCTGTGTCCCAAAGATTTTGGTATGTTGTGTTATCATTCTCATTTGATTC
>NW_006936868.1:0-2673 GCF_000298275.1 Orycteropus afer afer
CCGAGGATGGAGGAAACAAGATGTCCAGGGCAACGTGGGACAATGGGGACTCAAGGCATTTGCCAACTGCTATGAAAGCATCTCTCAATATTTTAACAACTGATACGACTATGGCAGCATATTCCGAGAGAATTATCCACCTTGCTTAACTCCACATTAGAGTTATTTGGAAAAACTTTAAACGAATCAGTGCCTGAATAATGTTCAGTAGCAAGCTAGGCGAGAACCACTAGACTAGATATTCTGGCATTGTGGAGTCTTATTTCCATTTTTTTTTAAATTAGCTTTTTAAATTGTGGGAAAATACATATGACATAAAATTTACCAGTAGTGAGAACTACTACATTCACAAAGTTGTGCAACCATCACCACAATCTGGTTCCAGAATATTTTCATCATCCCAAAAGGAAAACCCATACCTATTAATCAGTCATTCCTCATTTCCTCTCTCCTCAGCCCCTGGCAAGCACTAATCCACTTTATGTCTCTATGGATTTGCCAACTCTGAATATTTCATGTCAGTGGAATCATCCATTATGTAGTCTCTTGCAGCTGGCTTCTTTTGCCTAGCATAATGTTATAACATGTTTCTGTACTTGAATCCTTTTATGGCTGAATAATATTCCATTGTATGGATATACCACATTTTGTTTAGCCATTCATCAGTTGATGCGTATTTGGGTCATTGCCACCGTTTGGCTATTGGGACTATTGTGAACATTTTCGAACAAGCTTTGTTTGAACACCTATTTTTCTTTTTGACAGATTGCTGTTTTATTCAGACTTTTAAAAAGATATATATTGCTGTATTTAATTTTTTAAATAACTTTTTATTGTGATTTGGGTGACAGTTTACACAGCAAATTGGTTTTCCATTCAATAATTCATACACATTTTATTTTGTGACAATGATTTCAATCCTCACAATGTAATAGCACTCTTGCCATTTCTTCCCTGTGTTTACCATTTCCCTTCATCCTTCTTTCCTAACCCTTCCTGCTTCCTTAGCTTTATTCTTGGGCAAATGCTGCCCTTTTGATCTCCTATGGTTGATTGCTCTAAGGTGTTATTGTTATCCCCGGTGTTACTGTTCACTGTATAGGGCCTATCTATTCTTTGGTTGAAAGTTGATCCATGGAGGTGAATTCAGTTCCAGGCTTGAAGGATGACAATAGGCCATAATCTTGGCATTCCACCAGCTTTTATCGATCTTTTCTATGATCTTGAGTTTTGTTCCACATTTTTCTCCCACTCTATCCAGGACCTTCTAATGTGGTCCCTTTCAGAGTGGTCAGTAGTGGTAGTAGCCAGGCATCATCTAGCTCTTCTGGTCTCATGGTTGTGGAGACTGGGGTTCATGTGGTCCATTAGTTCCTTGGACTAATTGTTTCCTTACATCTTTGATTTTCTTCACTCTGCTTTGCTCTGGATAGGGAGAGACCAATATTTAGTTGCACGTTAGATGGCCGCTCACAAACTTTTAAGGCCCTAGTTGCTACTTTTCAAAGTAGGATATAGAACATTGTCTTTGTGGACTATATTATGCCAATTGACCTTAATGTCCCCTGAGGACATGATCCTGAGCCCCTAGATTAAGTAACTCATTCCCTCAAGGTGTTTGGTTAAGACTAAGACTTTTTCATAACTTTGCCCCCTTTATACTCTACTGTATTCTTGGATAGGAACTCTGGTGGTGTAGTGCCTAAGGCATTTGACTGCTAACCTGAAGGCTGGCAGTTCAAACCCACGAGCTACTCCTCAGAAGGAAGGTTGGGCAATCTGCTTCTGTAAAGATACTGCCTCAGAAACTCAAGCAGGCATCGCTATGAGTCAGATCTGACTCAACGACAGTGAGTTTTAAAATATATATGTATCCTCTGTCAAACCTATATGTATTTATGGTTGTAGTCCCATTCACCTTCTCAATGCTGTTTAGTTGAGTGTCTATACACCTGTAGATTATTGTTATTACTGTTATTACAGGGTTGTGTATGTAATATTATTTGCCTTTGCTGTCATTAAATCCTGTGCTCCTCCCTGTGTTTCCTCTTGCCTTGATCACTGTGTGCTAAACTCCTCCTTATTGGTATTGTCTTTCTCTCCACCCAAGTTAATAGTGTTTACCCTCAAGATAGTGATTTACTTCCCTTCCCCTTCCACTCCTGGTAACTTTCAAAGAATGTTTCTATGTGTAAACCTTTTCTTGACTTGTTACAATAATGACCTCAGTCCTTTTGTGATATACTAATTTCACTTAGCATAATGTCCTCTAGTTTATCCCTGTTGTGAAGTGTTGTGCAGATTCAGCATTACTCTTTAACATTGCATAGTATTTAGTTGTGCAGGCATGCCATAGTTTGTGTATCCATTCATCCGTTGATGGACACTTAGGTTGTTTCCATCTGTTTGCTGTTGAGAATAAAAAGCTATGATGAACATGGGTGTGCATGTATCTATTCATGTCAAGGCTCTTATTTCTTTAGGATATATTCCTAGTAGTGGGATTGCTGGATCATATGGTATTTCTATTTCCAACCTTTTAATGAAGAAACATATTGCTTTCCATAGTGGTTGTATCATCTTATAGTCCCACTAGCAGCGTATGAGGGTTCCAGTCTCTCCACACCCTTACCATTATTTGTTGCTTTTTTTTTTTTTTTAAATTTTGCTATT
>NW_006936869.1:0-937 GCF_000298275.1 Orycteropus afer afer
CAGGATTATCTTCTGTGTCTGTGTTAATTGGTTTCCCTTTTCTTTGTTGAAGAGGGTCTGTGCAGTCTTTCTGCCTAGTCCTCCATCTTGCTGGACTCCAAGAACAACTATTTTTTAAAAATATTTTTTATTGTAATTTAGGTGCAAATTTACGAAAGCAGATTCATTTTACTCTCAACAGTTCATGTTATTATTTGTTGTTGTTAAGTGCTGTCCAGTCATCTCCAACTCATAGCAACCCTATGCACAGCAGAACAAAACATCACCCCATCCTGGCACCAGCTCTGTGATCCTTGGTATACTTGAGCCCATCGCTGCAGCCACAGTGTCAATCCATCTTATTGAGGGTCTTCCCTTCCTTCATCAACCATCCACCTTACCAAGCATGACATCATTCTCCAGGGAATGGTCTCTTCTGACAACATGACCAAAGTAGGTGAGACGAAGTTTGGCCATTCTCACTTTCAAGGAGCATTCTGGCTGCACTTCCTCCAGGACAGATTACTTAGTTCTTCATATTATTTGCTCAGCATATAGATTGAGTAAGTATGGGGAAAGGATACGACCCTGACACACTCCCTTCTTGATTTTAAATCATGCAGTGTCCCCTTGTTCTGTTTGAATGACAGCTTCCTGGTCTATGTATAGATTCCTCATGAGTATAAGCTTGTGTTCTGGGATTCCCATTCTTTTCAGTGTTACCCATAATTTGTTATGATCCACACAATCAAATGCTTTGGCATAATCAATAAAACACAAGTAAACGTCTTTCTGGTATTCTTTGCTTTGAGCCAAGATCGATCTGACATCAGCAATGATATCCCTCATTCCATGTCCTCTTCTGAATCCAGCTTGCACCTCTGAAAGTTCTCTGTCAATATACTGCTGCAACCGTTTTTGAATTATTTTCAGTAAAATCTTACTTGCATGTGATATT
>NW_006936869.1:1552-2573 GCF_000298275.1 Orycteropus afer afer
GTTTTCTAACTCCAGGTCTTTGCACATTTCATTATAGTAACTGGCTTTGTCTGCTCGAGCTGCTCTTTGAAATCTTCTGTTCAGCTTTTTAATCTTGTCATTTCTTCTATTTGCTTTAGCTGCTCTCTGCTCAAGAGCAAGTTTCAGAGTCTCTTCTGACATCCATTTTGGCCTTTTCTTCTTTTCTTTTCTTTTTAATGACTCTTGCTTTCCTCAAGAATGATGGTCTTGATGTCATTCCCCAGTTCTTCAGATTTTCGGTCATTGGTCATTGGTGCATCAAATCTGTCGTTTAGATGGTCTTTACATTCAGGAGGGATATTTTCAAGGTCATATTTTTGCTTTTGTATACTTGTTTTAATTGACTTCTACTTCAAGTTGGACTTGCATATGAGCAGTTGATGGTCTGTTCCACAATCAGCTCCTGGCCTTGTTTTGGATGAAGATACTGAGCTTTTCCATTACCTTTTGCCACAGATGTAGTCAGTCTCATTCCTGTGTACTCCATCTGTTGAAGTTCACATGTATAGTTACTGTTTGTGTTGTTGAAAAAACGTATTTGCAATGAATAAGTCATTGCTGTTGCAAAATTCTGTCATGTGATCTCCAGCATTATTTCTGTCACCAAGGCCAAATTTTCCAACTACTGGTGACACTTTTTTGTTTCCAAATTTGCATTCAGGTCACCAGTAATAAGTAACACATCTTGATTGCACATTTGGTCAATTTCAGACTGTAGAATTTGCTAAAAATCTTCAATTTCCTCATGTGTGACTTTGGTGGTTGGGGCATAAATTTGAATAATATTAGTAGTAACTGGTCTTCCTTGTAGATGTATGGATATTATCCTATCACTGACGGCATTGTGCTTCAGAACAGGTCTTGAAACATCCTTTGTGATGATGAATGCCATGCCATTACTCATCAAATTGTCATTCCCGGCATAGTAGATCATATGGTTGCCTGATTCAAAATGGCCCAAACCAGCCCATTTCAGCTCACTAATGCCTAGAATATCAAT
>NW_006936870.1:0-896 GCF_000298275.1 Orycteropus afer afer
TCTATTGGCTAGGATTTTGTTGAAGATTTTTGCATCTATATTCATGAGGGATATTGGTCTGTAGTTTTCTTTTTGACTGATGTCTTTGCCTGGTTTTGATATCAAGGTTATACTTGTTTCATAAAATGAGTTAAGGAGGATTCCATCCTTTTGTATGTTTTGGAATAGTTAGAATAGGATTGGTGTCAGTTCTTCTCTGAGTGTTTGGTAGAATTCTCTGGTGAAACCATCTGGGCCACTACTTTTTTTGTTCGCAATTGTTTTATGACCTGTTCAATTTCTCCTTTTGTTATTGAGCTGTTCAACTTTTCCACATCAGTCTGTGTTACTTTAGGTAGGTGGTGTGTTTCTAGAAATGTGTCCATTTCCTCCAGATTTTAAAATTTGTTGGAGTACAGTTCTTCATAGTATCCTGATATTATCGTTTTCATTTCAGTTGGTTCTGTTGTGATGTTGCCCATTTCATTTCTTACTTTATTTGTATTCTCTCCCTTTGTTCCTTTGTTAAATTTACCAGTGGCTTGTCAATTTTATCTTTTCAAAAAACCAACTTCTGGTCTTGTTGAATTTTTCTTTTGTCTTTCTATTTTCTCTTTTATTGATTTCTGCTCAGATCTTTATTATTTCCTTTTCTGGTGACTTTTCTTGCCATTCTATTTCTAATTGTTGGAGATGTTGATTTAAAGTGTTGATTTTGGCTCTTTCTTCTTTTTGATGTGTGCTTTTATGGCTATAAATTGGCCTCTGATCACTGCTTTTGCTGTGTCCCAAAGATTTTCTGTTTTCATTCTTGTTTAATTCAAGGAATTTTTGAATTTCCTTTTTTATTTCTTCTCTTACCCAGTCTTTCTCAAGGAGGGTGTTGTTCAGTTTCTGTGTGTTTACTCTTTTACCAT
>NW_006936870.1:1802-2253 GCF_000298275.1 Orycteropus afer afer
GGTTGAAAATTTTTTTATTTCAGGGTTTTATATATACCATCCCATTGCCTTCTCACTTGCATAATTTCTGCTGAGAAATCAGAGCTTATTCTTACTCGTTGTCCTTTGTAAGCAACTTTTTGTTTCTTCTGTGCTGCTTTCAGGATTCTGTCTTTGTCTTGGGTTTTGATGAGTTCAATGATGATATGTCTTGGTGATTTTCTTCTGGAGTCTATCCTGTTTGGGGTTCATTGAACTTCCTGACTGGATATATTCTCATCTTTCATCATATCAGGGATGTTGTCTTCCAACAAATCTTGGAAAATTTTCTCAGTGGTGTCATTTTTCTCTTCCTGTTCTGGAATTCTGATGACATGTAGGTTATTTCTTTAGATGGTATCCCACATGAACCTTAGGTTTTCTTCATTTGTTTTGATCTTTTTTCTGATTGATCCCTTTCCAATGAAGTATT
>NW_006936871.1:0-756 GCF_000298275.1 Orycteropus afer afer
ATTCCCATTCTTCTCAATGTTATCCATAATTTGCTATGATCCACACAATCAAATGCTTTCGCATAGTCAATAAAACACAAGTAAACATCTTTCTGGTCTTCTTTGCTTTCAGCCAAGATCCATCTGACATCAACAATGGTATCCTTCATTACACACCCTCTTCTGAATCTAGATTGCATTTCTGGAAGTTCTCTGTAACCGTTTTTGAATTATTTTCAGTAATATTTTATTTGTGTGTAATATTAATTATATTATTTGATACTTTTCACATTCTGTGGAATCACCTTTCTTTGGAATGGGTACAAATCTGGATCTCTTTCAGTCAGTTGGCCAGGTAGCTGTCTTCCAAATTTCTTGGCAAAGCCAAGGGAGTGCCTCCAGTGAGGCATCCATTATTTGAAACATCTCAGTGGGTATTCTGACAATTCCTGGAGCCTTGAAAAACTCACCACTTCCTTCAGTGCACTTTGCCTTCTTCCTTCAGTACTGTGGTTCTTAATCATATGCCACCTCCTGAAATGAAATGGATGAACATCAACCAATTCTTTTTGGTACAGTGATGCTGTGTATTCCATCCATCTTCTTTTGATGTTTCCTGCATCATTCAATATATTGCCCATAGGACCTTTCAATATTGCAACTTGAGACTTAAATTTTTCCCTTAGTTCTTTCACCTTGAGAAATGCTAAGTGTGTTCTTCCCTTTTGGGTTTCCAGCTCCATGTTTTTGCACATTTCATTATAATAATTTACTTTG
>NW_006936871.1:2181-2779 GCF_000298275.1 Orycteropus afer afer
TATATATATATATAATGATGCATACAGTCAAATGTCTTTGCAAAGTCAATAAAGCACAGGTAAACATCTTTCTAGTATTCTTTGCTTTCAGCCAAAATCCATCTGATACCAGCAATGATGTCCCTTGTTCTGTGTCCTCTTATGAATCCAGCTTCAATTTCTGGAAGGTCTCTTTCAATATATTACTATAACCATTTTTAAATTATCTTCAGCAAAAGTTTACATGTGTGTGATGTTCAGGATATTGTTTGATAATTTCCATTCTGTTGGATCACCTTTCTTTGGAATGGGCACAAATATTGATCTATTCCAGTCAGTTGGCCAGATAGCTGTCTTCCAAATTTCTTGGCATAAACAAGTAAATGCCCCTAGTGCTATATCCATTTGTTGATACTTCTCAGTGGGTCTTCCATCAACCCTGGAGCCTTGTTTTTTGTTCCTTCACTTCAGCTTTGACTTCTTCCTTCAATAACATTGGTTCTTGATCATGTGCTACATCCTGAAATAGTTGAATGCTGACTAACTCTTTTTGGTACAGTGACTTTGTATTTTTCTTCCTTCTTCTTTTGATGCTTCCTCCATCATTCAATATTTTCCC
>NW_006936872.1:0-1067 GCF_000298275.1 Orycteropus afer afer
TAAGCAAAGCATACAAAAATCATACACACATAAAATATAATGTGCCTGAATTTCAGGTTTTGCTTTTGTTAGGTGCTGTCAAGTTGTTTCTGATTCACAGTGAGCCTACGTACAGCAGAGGAAAACACTGCCCAGTCCTGCGCCATCCTCACAATCATTACTATGTTTGAGACCATTGTTGCAGCCATTGTGTCAATCTATCTCATTAAGGATCTTCCTATTTTTGAGTGACTTTCTACTTTACCAAGCATGATGTCCTTCTCAGGGACCAATCCCTGCTGATAACATATCCAAAATATATGAGACAAAGTCTCGCCATCCTTGTTTCTAAGTAGCACTCTGGTTGTTCTTCTTCCAAGAAAGATTTGTTTGTTCTTCTGGCCATCCCTGGTACATTCAATATTTGTCACCAACACCGTAATTTAAAGGCATCAATTATTTTTAGTCTTTCTTGTTCATTGTCCAGCTTTTGCATGCATATGAGGAAATTGAAAGTACTATGGCTTTGATCATGTGAACCTTAGTCCTCAAAGTGACATATTTATGTGCTCTCTCTATGTATGTATCCCTGATTGATTCAATATGTATTTTTCAGTTGGTTTTATCAATCAGGATCCAAATAAGGTCCATTCATTGCATTTGGTTAATATATCTCTTAAGTGTCTCTTATTCATTATAGTTTCCCCCACCACCTTTTTTTCCCCCAAATTGTGCTTTGGGTGCAAATTTACAAAGCAGATTTGTTTTATATTCAACAGTTCAGGCACATTTGATTTCATGGCCCTGATTACCACCCCCGACCATTAAAAAACTCTCCTCCCCTTCTTCCCTCTGACTACCACCCTGTCCTTCTATCTGTACATTCCTGTCTGTCTAGCTTTCTCTCTATGTGAATGCTGCCCCTCTGGTGTCTCATGGCTGATTGCTCTATGGGGTGCATCACCCTGGGGTAGGTGTTCTGCCTGTAGGTCTTTCTACTGTTGAGCTGAGAGCCAATCCATGGGAGTCAGTCCATTTCTAGGGTCGAAGGGTAACCCGGAGCCATAGTCTCAGGGGTTCCACCAGTC
>NW_006936872.1:1837-2451 GCF_000298275.1 Orycteropus afer afer
CACTCAACATAATGTCCTCCAAATTCATCCCATATAATATTTGTCCTTCTTTGATTGACTTATTTCACTCAACATAATGTCCTCCAAATTCATCCACGTTGTTTGATGATTTGTGTATTCTTCATTATTCTCTAATGTTGCATAGTATAATGTTATGTGAATGTACCATAGTTTGGTTATCCATTCATCTGTTGATGGGCATTTAGGTTGTTTCCATCTATTTGTTGTAGTTAATTTTGCTGCATTGAACATGGGTGGGCATATGTCTGTTCCTGTCCTGCCTCTCACTTCTTTAGGATATAGTCTTGGTAATGGAATTGCTGGATCAAATGATATTTCTGTTTTCATTTTTTAAATAGTGGTTTGGGTGAAAATTTACAGAGCAAATTCACTTTCAGCGGTTCACATACACTTTGTCTCATGACATTGACCACAATTTACCAAAATGCAACAGCTCCCCTCCCATTTACTTACAATAGTTACCTCTTCCCTGTGTCCATCCCTCCATACACTCCTTCCCCCTGAGCTGTCTCCCTGTGCATAAGCATCCCTTCTTTCTCCCATGATTGTTCTCTCCAAGGAGTGTATCTACCTAACGTAAATGTTCAACTCAT
>NW_006936873.1:0-2679 GCF_000298275.1 Orycteropus afer afer
ATGGGATCAAGTATAGCAGGGATTGTGGGGCTGGCGCGGGATTGGGCAGTGTTTCGTTCTGCTGTGCATGGGGTCGCTATGAGTCAGAAACGACTCGACGGCACTTAGCAACAACAACATTATTATCTACAATCGGTTCTTAATTGATTGATCTGTCTGCAGCCACTCACAGTCTTGTTTAATTTGTTACACACAACACAGACCTAGTGAAGGTCTAGCTTTTACTTACCTTTCCAGCCTCAGCCCATATCATAATCTAGCTCTCCATTCTCCAGCCATCTGGTCTTTTCTGCTTTCTAAAACTGTACCATTACTGCTTCTTTGACCAGTAAGGCCTTTGCACATGCTGTTTCTGCTGCCTACAGTGCAGTAATCCTGTTATAAATTCCTTTAGGAGCTCTGGTGGCATAGTGCCTCCCTTAGATCTCAGCTTAACCTCTCTTCCTAAGGAAGTGCCCATGACCCCTCAGACTAAGTCAAGTCCCCCCTCTCACACTCTCAAGTACTTTTCCTTCTCTACCCTTATCATGTTGTTGTTGTTATGTGCCATCGAGTCAGACCCGACTCATAGCAACCCCTCCTTGGGTTTCTAAGGCTAGATATTGTCATTTTTTGTGATTTGTCTATGCATGCCACAAGGTCACAGACAAGGTCTGCTTTTGCTCAGAGCAAAGTACATCTGTAACATGTAGTAACAAAACCCAAAATCAAACCCATCCACCGAACTGCTATCAAGTTGATTCTGATTCATAGTGACCCCCATTGGGTTTCCAAGGCTGTAAATTTTTACAGAAGTAGATTGCCTCATCTTCCTCCTGCAGAGCATGTAGTAAACATTTAGTAAAAGTTGCTAGGTGTACAGGAAATCTTAGTAGCACCAACAGAATTTTGAAACATTGGAGATTTCCAGGACCAACTCCTGTAGCTTATGATTTTCTCTCAAGAGGACATAAAAGCATAATTCAGTGGCATCTTCACAGTTTATTCCTGCCAGCTTTACTTTTCTATATATACCATCCTCATTTTCTAGGAATTTGGATAACATCATTGCATTGGACTATTCTGGGGAGGCAATGTCTGTTCTATTTCAGAGAAGATGTTCTCATCAGTCTTCATATCCGTGGCAGATATGAAGGAGTGCTGGCACCCACCACTGATTCCACAGAAGAAGCTGGGTGTGTCAGGCTAATTGCCTTGCAGGCCCTAGCCAGCGCCTAGTAGCATGAGCTGAAATGCATGTAGGGCTCATCTCCCTATGGATCCAATATTTCATTTTCTATCCATTACTGCCATGTGAGGTAGGGATGCTTTGGAGAGAAACTCCTTGGCTTCTGGTGCTCTCACTGCCAGCCAGAGCTCAGCCTCCAGCTCTTAATGTTGACAGCCTTTCAGGGACAAGGCCTTCAGCTGTGCACATGAAAGATGTGAGCAGTAGTAGAAGTGGAGATTTGTTTTTGAAGAATTCATGTCATTCCAGGAAAAAAACTTTGGCAACAACATATCAGACAAGGGCTAGTCTCTAAATTTTATTAAAAACTTCAGCATCTTAACAACAAAAAGACAAATAATCCAATTAAAAAATGGCAGAGGACATGAACTGACACTTCACCAAAGAAAATATTCAGGCTTCTAACAAACACATGAAGAAATGCTCTCAATCTTAGCCAATAGAGGGATGCAAATCAAAGCAGCAACAAGGTATTGTTTCAATCTAGCAATAATAGCAAAGTTAAAAAAAAGAAAACAATAAATGCTGGTGATAACCCTTACACACTGGTAACAGAACTGTAAAATGGTGCAACTTCTATGAAAAACAGTATGGCGCTTCCTTAAAAAGATGGAAACAGAAATACTATATGATCATATAGTAATCCCCCTACTAGGTATATATCTTAGAGAAATAAGAGCTGTGACACAGATTAATGGACACCCATGTTTATTACAGTATTATTCACAAGAACAAAGAGATGGAAACAAATGCCCACGTGCAGAAGAATGGATCAACAAACTATGGCACATACACACAATGGAAAACTATGCAATGTTAAAGAACAGTGATGAATCAGTGAACCATCTCATAACATGAATGAATTTAGAGAACATTATGCTGAGTGAATATTATGCTGAGAGAAATTGGTCAATCACAAAAGGATAAACATTGTATGAGACCTCTATTGTAAAAAACTGTCACCGAGTCAGTTCCAACTCATTGAGACACCCATTGGGTTTTCAAGGTGGTAAATATTTATGGAAGCAGATTGCCCCTTCTGCCTTCTGCAGAGTGCTGGTGGATTTGAACTGCCAACCTTCTGGTTAGCAGTCAAATGCCTTAGGCACTGTACCACCAGAGAAAAAGAATTCACACACACACACACACACACACACGATATTCTTTTATGGCTACCAGCAGATGGGTGGAGGGAGGCTGTAAGTCACTACCTGGAGGGTAACGCACTGCCATTGAGTCAATTCCAATTCATAGCAACCCCTATAGGGTTTCCAAGGCTGTAAATCTTTACAGAAACAAATTGTCTCATCTTCCTCCCACAGAGCAGCTAGTGGGTTTGAACCATCATTGTTCTAGTTAGCATCCATATGCCTTGCCCACTATGTCACTAGAGCTCTTAACTAGAAGGCAGACACATATTAACTTGGGTGAAGGGAACAAAAAAAAGAGAA
>NW_006936874.1:0-1165 GCF_000298275.1 Orycteropus afer afer
GAGTCTCATCAGTAAGCACCATGCTATTTCCCTCTAGCATCTAAATGCCTGAAAAACTAGGTACAGTAGTTTGAATTAGGGATTTTGGTGCTCTGAACAGCTCACTGAGTCAGAGTGCACCAAACACAGAAGAGCAGAATTAGAGGAAAGGTACAGGGAGATTACTTAAGAAAGATCTACCTGGCAGAGGAAGGATGGGCAGCTGAGAGAGGCCATTGGAAACTTCCCTGGGGCTATCACTGACCAGTGGGGGGCGGGGGCGGCCACCTGAGATCCCTGTGAGCCATGAAAGAAGACACCCTATATTAGCTTACCATCAACCACTGCAACATCCCAGCAAACAGCCCCAAGGACCTGCCTCCAGCACCTGATTGTATTGGTAACTTGGATCACCTAAGTGCAAATGGGTGCACACAGCACCACCGAAACTCAAGCGAAGAGCTCACTGGTGCTACAGGAGAGTGACCTCGCTCCCCTCTCAGCGGGTCATTGAGTAGGGTTGGGTCAGCCTGGGAGACATTGTGCTTATTTTTGTCACTGATATCGGAACCACAGTTTATTATCAGGTACTCCCCAGACTCCAATACAGCTGAAATAACGTGCATCTTTGGTGCTGCAGGTGGGCAGTATCACAGACAAACTCCCGAGCCATTAGAGGTCTGGGGGGATTGCACCAGCACCAGGGGCAGACGGGGTGGGGAGATAGAGGAAGCTGCAGCTGAGTGCAATCCCGGGAATTTGCCTTGGATCAGGTTTTGGTGCCGAGGGGCCTCAGAAGCGAGGTCTTTGAGTGTGCCTGAGCCTGGCGGAAAGTGGCAACTCCCTAACAACAGGAATCTTTCATGAGATTGGGCTGAGGTCTTGTAAATAACTATGTCATCAATAACAGCCTGCATG
This sequence comes from Orycteropus afer afer, assembly GCF_000298275.1. Lineage (NCBI taxonomy): Eukaryota > Metazoa > Chordata > Mammalia > Tubulidentata > Orycteropodidae > Orycteropus > Orycteropus afer. Next base: position 898 of record NW_006936874.1, read on the forward strand.
AAGCCCTAGAAACCTACCCTAGCAACACCAAGCTGTCCTTCTTCTGCTCCCACCTTCTCCACCAATAACTTCACTCATTTAATAGAAGAAACCATATTCAGCCAATTACCATAAAACCTCCTGCTTCGAAATCTAAACCCTGTTTACGACAAACAGAAACACATCCACATTCCACACAGTGATTCTACCATCACAAAGAAAACAGCAGAGTGACCCAACATACCTGAATCAATAATAAAATAAAATACACCAGCTTCAACTTTTCAAA
>NW_006936874.1:1975-2671 GCF_000298275.1 Orycteropus afer afer
GTTTAGTTTTTTGATGGTTATTCAATGGTAATTTTTGTCTAGCTGAGTGGGAGACAGCAACAGTCCCCATAAGATACAAGTACACCCACACCTCCTGTAACTTCACTTACTGAGCAAGAGCCAGCAACTCCTTCTCCACCAATGGGCCAGTGATAAAAAAACCACCAAGAAGAGCCTGAATCACCCTTGGCTGCTCTTTACAAACAATTAACAGAGATCTTAAAACAATACTACAATGCCTCAGAGACAGCAGATCATCACAGTCCACATAAAGAAGCAAGATAAACTGGTAGAAAAAAGGGAACAGGATACAGACCCAGAACACATCCCTGAGGAAGAAGCAGCATTGGAATTCTCTGATAAGGAATTCAAAAGAATTCTATTTAGGTATTTTCAAAGGATGGAGAGAAAGACCAAAGAAAACATGGAAAAAAATTAGAAGAACTTTGAAAGAAAATACAAGAATAAAATGACAAAACAAATGAAAAATTAGACATGATTCTAAATCTACTGATAGAAATCAAGATTAATATTAAATTATTAGAAATAGACAACACATTAGAAGGGCAAAGGGGTAGAACTGATGCAATGGAAGACAGAGTTAATGATATTGAAGACAAATACCTGAATACTTCTTTGGAAAGGGATCAATCAGAAAAAAAATCAAAACAAAATGAAGAAAGCCTAAGGTTCATG
>NW_006936875.1:0-506 GCF_000298275.1 Orycteropus afer afer
CATCTTCTTTTGATGCTTCCTGCATCATTCAATATTTTGCCCAGAGAACCTTTTAATATTACAACTCGAGGCTTCAATTTTTTGCTCAGTTCATTCAACTTGAGAAATGCCAAGCATGTTCTTCTCCTTTGGTTTTCTAACTTCAGGTCTTTGCACATTTCATTATAGTAATTGGCTTTGTCTGCTCGAGGTGCTCTTTGAAATCTCCTATTCAGCTCTTTTATCTTGTCATTTATTACGTTTGCTTTAGCTACTCTGCTCAAGGGCAAGTTTGAGAGTCTCCCCTGACATCCATTTTGGTCTTTTCTTTTTTTTCTCATCTTTGTTAACAACCTCTTGCTTTCTTCAGGGATGATGTTCTTGATGTCATCCACAATTCTTCTGGTTTTCGGTCACTGGTGTTCAATGCACCAAATCTATTCTTTAGATGGTCTCTAAATTCAGGAGGGATATATTCAAGGTCATATTTTGGCTCTCATGGACTTGTTTTAATTGTCTTCAACTTC
>NW_006936875.1:1417-2387 GCF_000298275.1 Orycteropus afer afer
CAAAAAAGGAGACAGACAGAGCTGCGGTCTGGCAGAGATCCTGAGTGATCCTGACCGCACAGACAGCTTGGAGATTCCCGAGTGGTGGTAGGACCCAAGAATTAACCTAAAAATCACCCTGAGAGCCAGGGACTGCACAGAGGACTGTGCACGGTCGCTGGGGAACAAACGGAGAAGGTGAAGAGAAAGGTGGGCTGTGGACTTTTGCTGGTCTGGAGGGCACCACTATTTTGAAGGTTTAAAAAGCGGCTTGACTATTTTCGATATTTAAAGAGACAGTGCTCTCGCACATTCCTAGGGCTTAAGAACATGTTCTGCTTTCCAGCAACCCCAAGGACACTCGGGACCTGCAAGACTGAAAAGGTATGACACTCCACTTGTTACTCTTATACCCCACACCCGCTTGGTGAACGGAGGTGCGGCCATCCCCCACTCCCACCCCACAGGAACTCCATCCCAGTCTGTGTGCTCAGACGGAGCCTGAGTGCCCTGCCATGTCCTCCACCGATTTTTTTTCTCTTTTTTTATTTTTATTTTTTCTTTTTCACTTTCTTTCTTCTGGTGATTTGTTTGCTTGTATTTATCTGTTTTAAAACAACTAATATCATGAACACTTTTGTCCTTTTTATTATTATTCTTAATCTTTTCCTACCAGGTACTAGGTTTTAGCATTTTTTCTTTTCCTTGTGCCAGGCTGAAATTTTTTTTTTTTAATTTAAGTTTCTTTTTTTCCCCCCTTTTTGCCCACAGTTAACCCTGTTGCTTGATTTTCTTTTTGCATTTTTCCCATTATTTTTCATTTATTATTCTCCTTCTCTACTTTTTTTCTTAGTGCCCTATCCCCAGATATTCCAGGTTTTCTTGTTTTTTCTTCTGAATGAAGAAAACCAAAATTCATGAAAACAATTAGTCCTAGTGACTGGTACACCATCTGATCTGCAGCCTATACAACTATGAGACCAGAAGAACT
>NW_006936876.1:0-572 GCF_000298275.1 Orycteropus afer afer
ACGCCATCTTGGGGGGAGATGGAGGACTTATCTCAAAAAGGAAATCCAGTCTGACCCCCATGTAAATCACCTCAACCTGTTTGTTCTCTTCTGTGATACTATTTCTTCAGAAGAGGGGCCAAATACATTGTCTTCCCTGGGTCTGGCCCATACCTTTATTCTCATTCTTACAACTATGAACCTTTGGGGGGGGGGTGGCATCTCAAGATTGAGTATCAAGGAGATGGCAAGCAACCCACATTCATGGGCCACCTGGATAACAACTAGGCGTTCTCTTCCCCAGTTTCTCAGAGGGTTCCTTCTAAAGAAACAAGTGGATTGCCTATAACCCTCAGTAGTTCCCACTGCTTTCAATACATGACTGAGCTTCTCCGCTAGAGGTGCAAGCCCTCCTGGCTGTCCCCTGCTCCCTTTACCAAGGGATCCCAGCCTCCAACTAATAAGGGGTTTCCAGAGAGTCATCCACGTTCCCTGTGCTGTTTTGTACCTTTTCCCTTTGCTCATGGGATGCTTTTCCTTCTCTTTGAAAAAATCCTGGAATTTCTATTTATCTTCCTAAAATTCAGGCCAGA
>NW_006936876.1:1202-2575 GCF_000298275.1 Orycteropus afer afer
CCAAGGTCGACAGATGAAAAGGCACAGTCTCACTATTACCAAACCACATGCAGGCCATTAATTCAAGTCTATTAAAAGCCCCAAGACTGGCAGAGCATAGCAGGTTGCTGAGCAATGACAGGGTTATGAGCTAGAGACCATCCCCAAAGCCGTTTCTTATATATGGGAAGCAGATCACATCCCAAAGCAGCTAATCAGTTGCTCCAATAGATTCCACCATGAAATTAATTACCAATCTCACCAATTACCAATAGCAAAGTGCATGGGAACTGCTGTATGGAAAGTGAATTTGCATGGGAAATAACTACATTCAGCTGCCCAGCCACTCAACCATGCCCAGCCAAGTTGACACACAAACTTAACCAACCACAATTCTGTAGGAATTCCCAGGTATATAGTAGAGCTGACAAGGGACAAGGTTGTAGTCACTTCTTGGCCACAGCCAGTTACCCAGAGGGCAAGAGTAGTTGGAACTGTGGGCTTGGGACCATGGTCACAGGGGACATCAACCTCAATTGGTATAACATACTACACAAAACATTGTTCCACATCCCACTTTGGCAAGTAGTGACTGAGATCTTAAAAGCTTGCAAGCAGCCATCTAGATGCAATGGTGGGTCTTTCCTCATCTAGAGCAAAGAAAAATGAAGAAAACCAAAGATTCATGGAAACAATTAGTGCAAGCAACTGGTACACCATGCGACCCTCAGCCTATATGACTATGAGACCAGAAGAACGAGATGACGCCTGGCTACCACTGTCAACCACTCAGAGGGGAATCTATATAGGAGATATTGTTAGAGAGGTAGAACAATGTGGAACAAAACTTAAAATCATTTGGGGAAAAAAAAAAAAAAAAGGGATCAGGTTTGCTGGTCTGATAGAGCCTGATGGAATCACAGAGACTATGGCCCCTACCTGCCCTTCAGGTCTGGAATTGAACCCACTCCTATGGTTTTCAACCAAACAAAAAACAGGCATATGAGCTGAACATTTACGCTAAGTAGATAGACTCCTTTGAGAGAACAATCATGGGAGAACAGAAGGGCTGTGCATGTGTAGGGAGACAGCTCATGGGGCAGGAGTGCATGGAGGGATGGACATAGGAAGAGGTAATTATGGGAATGAAGTGGGAGGGAAGCTGTTGCATTGTGGTAAATTGTAGTCAATGTCAGGGGCAAAGTGCATGGGAACTGCTGTATGGAAAGTGAATTTGCTCTGTAAACTTTCACCCAAATCACAATTAAAAAAAAAAAAAAGAACTTAGTAAATTAGTAATAAATTTATTTAAACAACATGACTATTCAATACTAAGACCAATTCTTGTAACAAGTATTTCAATGATTCTTGTGAAACACGGTAAGTTATTTATA
>NW_006936877.1:0-2618 GCF_000298275.1 Orycteropus afer afer
CGAGATGGATTGATATGGTGGCTGCTATGATGGGCTCGAGTATAGCAGGGATTGTGGGGCTGGCGCGGGATCGGGCAGTGTTTCGTTCTGCTGTGCATGTGGTCGCTATGAGTTGGAAATGACTGCACTTAACAACAACAACAACAACAATGGAATTGCTGGGTCAAATGATATTTCTAATTCTAGCTTTTTAAGGAATCACCATACTGCTTTCAATAGTGGTTGTATCATTTGACAGTCCCAGCAGCAGTGTATGACAATCCCAAATTCTCTATACCCTCACCAGTATTTGTTATTTTCTGTCTTGTTGAGCTTTACCATTAGTGCTGGGGTGAGACAGTATCTCTTTGTTGTTTTGATTTGCATCTCTCATGGCTAATGATCATGAGCATTTCTTCATGTGTTTGCTGGATGCCCAAACATATTTTTTGGTGAAGTGTGTATTCATGATTTCTGTGCGTTTTTTAATTGGATTGTTAATTTTTTTTGTTGGGGTGTTTGTGTCTTCTATAAATTTCAGAGATAAGTCCCTTGTCGGATATGTCATTGCTGAATATTTTTTCTCAATCTGTAGGTTCTCTTTTTACTCTTTTGGAGAAGTCTCTGGAAGCACATAAAAATTATATTTTTAGAAGGTCCCATTCATCTAGTTTATCTTCAGCAGTTTCTATATTTTGGGTTATGCTTAACAGTCTATTTATTTCATAAATTAGGGATCCTAAATTTGCCCCTATTTTTTCTCAAGGATCTTTATAGTTTTAGGTTTCATATTTAAGTCTTTGATTTATCTGGACTTAGTTTTTGTGTATGGTGTGAGGTATGGATCTTGTTTCTTTTTTCTACAAATGGATATCGACTCTTGCCAGCACGTTTGTTAAAAAACAAACAAACAAAAAAAAACACCTCTTGATCATTTAATGGACTTCTAAAATCTGCTGACCATAAGTTGATGGATCTATTTCTGGGTTCTCAGATTTGTTCCGTTGCTCTATGTGTCTGTCATTGTACCAATACCAGGCTGCTTTGACTACTGTCGTTGTATAGTAGGTTTTGAGATACAGGAGTGTGAGGCCTCCTACTTTCAATAGTGCTTTGCTTATTCAAGGTCTCTTTCATTCCATATAAAATTGGTAACTTTTTTTTTTTCCATATCCTTAAAGAATGCTGATAGGATCTGAATTGGGATTGCATTGAACATATAGATTGCTTTGGATAGTATTGGCATTTTCATAATGTATCTTCCCGTCCAAGAACGTGGTATGTACTTCCATATATGTAGATATCTTATGGTTTGTTGGAGTAGTGAGTTGTAGTTTTCTTTGCACTGGTCATTTGTGTCCCCGGTAAGATTTATTCCCAAGTATTTTATTTTTTGGTAGCTGTTGTAAATGGTGTTGATTTCTTTATTTCTTTTTCATCAATCCAATCTAATTTCATCAGTTAGAGGAATCCAACTGATTTTTGGATGTTGATCTTGTATCCTGCCACGATGCTAAATCTCTCAATTAGTTCCAGTAGATTTTTGACCGAGTCTCTTGGGTTTTCTAGGTATAGAAACATGTCATCAGCAAATAGGGATAGTTTGACTTCTTCCTTACCAATTTGGATGTCTTTGATTTCCCTTTCTTGCCTTATTGTCTTGGCTAGGACTTCCAATATAGTGTTGAATAGAAGAAGTGATAGAGGGCATCCATGTCTGGTTCCTGTTTGCATGGAGAATGGTTTCAGTCTTTGTCCATTAAGAATAATGTTGACTGTTGGTTTTGCATATATGCCCTTCATTATGTTGAGGAATGTCCCTTTTGTTCCTATTTTGCTGAGAGTTTTGATCAGGAATGAGTACTGGATTTTATCAAATACCTTTTCTTCATTGATTGATATGATCATGTGGTTCTTTTCTTTTATTTTATTTATGTGGTAGATGACATTGATTTTTTCTCTAATGTTGAACCATCCCTGCATACCTAATATGAACCCCACTTGGTCATAATGAATTATTTTTTTAGTATGCTGTTGGAGTCTATTGGCTAAGATTTTGTTGATTTTTGCATCTATATTCATGAGGAATATTATTCTGTAGTTTTCTTTTTGAATGGTATCTTTGCCAGGTTTTGGTATCAAGGTTATGCTTGTTTCATAAAGTGAATTTGTGAGGATTCCATCTTCTACTATGTTTTGGAATAGTTTGAATAGGATTGGTGTCAGTTTTTCTCTGAATGTGTGGTAGAATTCTCCAGTGAAACTATCTGGGCCAGGACATTTATTTTTGTTGGTAATTTTTTTTATGACCTGTTAATTTCTTCTTTTGTTATGGATCTATTCAAATTTTCCACCTCAGTCTGTGTTAGTTTAGGTAAGTGTTTCTAGAAATCTATCCATTTCTTCCCGATTTTCAAATTTGTAGGAGTACAGTTCTTCATAGTATCCTGATATTTTCATTTTTATTTCAGTTTGTTTTGTTGTGATGTCACCCATTTCAATTCTTATTCATGTTATTTGTATTCTCTCCCTCTTTTTCTTTGTTAAATTTGTCAGTGTTTTGTCAATCTTATTAATCTTTTCAAAAAAACAACTTCTGGTCTTGCTGATTTTTTCTATTGTCTTTCTATTTTCTGTTT
>NW_006936878.1:0-540 GCF_000298275.1 Orycteropus afer afer
GGATTTATCTCTAGAATTTATAGAAAACTCCAATACCTCAATAACAAAAAGACAAACAATCCAATTAAAAAATGGGCAGAAGACATGAATAGACAATTCAACAAGGAGGATATTCAAGTGGCCAACAAACATATGAAGAAATGCTCATGATCATTAGCTGTTAGAGAGATGCAAATCAAAACAAAAATGACATACCATCTTGCTCCAGCACTAATAGCAAAGCTCAACAAGACTGAAAACAACAAATGCTGGCAAGGTTGTGGAGAGATTGGGACTCTCATACACTGCTGGTGGGACTGTAAAATGGTGCAACCATTGTGGAAAGCACTATGGTGATTCCTTCTAAAGTTGGAATTAGAAATACCATTTGGCCCAGCCATTCCTTTACTAGGTATATAGCCTAAAGAACTGAGAGCCAAGACAGGAACAGACATATGCACACCCTTGTTCATCACAGCACTATTTACAATAGCCAAAAGATGGAAACAACCTAGGTGTCCATCAGCTGAGGAATGGATAACCAAACTATGGTACATACAC
>NW_006936878.1:1658-2639 GCF_000298275.1 Orycteropus afer afer
GAATTGAACCCACAACTGTGGCTTCCAGCCAAACAAAACACAGGCATAGGAGATGCACATTTACCTGAGGTAGATACACTCCTCAGAAAGAACAATCGTGGGAGAAAGAAGGGCTGCTTATACAACAGGAGACAGCTCAGGGGGTAAGAGGGCATGGAGGCATGGACAAAGGGAAGAGGGAATTATCGGGAGTAAGCGGGAGGGGAGCTGTTGCATTGTGGTAAATTCTGGTCAATGTCATGAGACAAAGTGTATGTGAACTGCTGTATGAAAAGTGAATTTGCTCTGTAAATCTTCACCAAAATCACAATTAAAAAAAAAAAAATCTATACACAATACCAAAAAAAAAAAAAAGCATGAGTAGGCAGGACATCCATGCCTATCATACCTGGTTAACCTCCTGAGTTTGGACTGGATGTAAGGATATAATCTCAAGAAACACCAGTAGCAAAAGCTGTCCAACACTGAGACAAGGAACTTGGTTTGGCCTTTGCCTCTGGTTTCTGAAAACAGTCCTTGGAATTCTGGAAGAAATTATGGTTGTTCTTTGTTTCCTAAAACAGCTAGGCAACTTAAACTTTTGTAAATGAATAGAGGTTGCACAGCCCCTTACCACCAACAAACTTCAAAAAGGGAGGGGGCATGATAGAGTCAATCATACATATTCATTGGTTCCTGCATGTATTGGAGACTCCAGTCATGCATATACATAAAGGTCCCAATGACTTATAAAGGACCCTTAAGAGCTCTCTTTCTGGGGCTTCCTGGGTTGGTGAGAACATCCAAGCACATTTCTGGGGACAACGGAAGCTTTGTGCTGCAGGGACCTCTCCCAGACCTTGACTGATGAATCTCTTTCTGGTTATATTAAACGGGTAACTATAGGTATAGGTGGGAGCTCTGGTAGCATAGTGCCTAAGGCACTTGACTGTTAACCAGAAGGCTGGCGGTTCAAACCCACCAGCCACTCCTTGGAAGGAA
>NW_006936879.1:0-2678 GCF_000298275.1 Orycteropus afer afer
CTTTTTTTTTTTAATGATTTTGAGTTTTGTTCTACGTTGTTCTCCCTCTCTATCCTATGTAGGATCTCCTACATAGATCCTCCTCCGAGTGATTGACAGTGGTAGCCAGGTACCATCTAGTACTTCTGGTCTTATAGTCATATAGGCTGAGGATCACATGGTGTACCAGTCACTTGGACTAATTGTTTCCATGAATCTTTGGTTTTCTTCATTCTTCTTTGCTCGGACAAGGAGAGATCTATCGTTGCATCTAGATGGCTGCTTGTAAGCTTTTAAGATCCTAGTTGCTGCTTGCCAAAGTAGGGTGTGGAACAGTGTTTTGTGTAGTATGTTACACCAATTGAGCTTGATGTCTCCTGCAACTATGGTCCCAAGCCCACAGGTCCAACTACTCATTCCCTGTGGGTAGCTTGCAGTGGCCAAGAAATGACTACAACTTTGTCCCTTGTCAGCTCTACTTTATACCTGGGAATTCTTACAGAACATACAAATACACTTGTAAAAACATTGTCTGCCAACCCTATACATGGTCTTGGGCACACTCCCCCCTGCATAGACATACCTAATAGTTCAGCCTGTCCACCCATGTATCTACCGGTATATCCATGTTTGCCTTAACTGACAACACAATATTGTATGTGCAAAATGATCCATCTTTGTTGTCTGTACCTCCCATGAACTTCTCTACATTTTCCTCTTCCTCAAGGCCACCATGTTGATCACTCACATTTGGTACATTACCCTTCTCTTGATCGAAATCAATACTTGTCTCTACCTACCTAACAGTGTTCCTTCCCTCCTGTCCCCTTTCATCCCTAGTAACCAACAAAGTAAATTTCCCTCCATATATAAACCTTTCCTTGACTTTTTACAAAATGGATTAATACAACATTTGTCCTTCTGTGGTTGGCTTATTTCACTCAGCATAACATCCTCCAAATTCATCACGTTATGCGGTGTTTTGCAGATATTACATTATTCTTTAGGGTTGCATAGTATTCCATTGTGTGTATGTACCATACTTTGATTATCCCTTCTTCAGTTGATGGACATCCAGGTTGTTTTCATCTTTTGGCTATGGTAAATAGTGCTGCAGTGAACATGGGTGTACATATGTCTGTTCTTGTTCTGGCTATCACTTCTTTAAGATACATAACCTAGTAATGGAATGGCTGGGTCAAATGGTATTTCTAATTCCAGCTTTTTAAGGACTCACCATATTGCTTTCCATAGTGGTTGTATCTGTTGATTATTTTATTTTTTTCCCTCCCCTTCACCCCCCACCCCTGGCAACCAACAAAGAAAATTTCCCTCCATATATAAACCTTTCCTTGACCCTCCACAATGACAAACTAATACTATATTTGTCCTTCTGTGATTGACTTATTTCACTCAGCATAATGTCCTCCAAGTTCATCCATATTATGCAGTGTTTTGCAGACTCCACATTATTCTTTAGTGCTGCATAGCATTCCAGTATGTGTATGTACCATAGTTTGGTCATCTACTCTTCCACTGTTGGGCACGTAGGTTGTTTCCGTCTTCTTGCTATTGTAAATAGTGCTGTGGTGAACATGAGTGTGCGTGTATCTGTTCCTATCCTGGCTCTCACCTCTTTAGGATATATACCTAGTAATGGGATTGCTGGGTCAAATGGTATCTCCAGTTCCAACTTTCTAAGGAATCACCATATTGCTTTCCAGAGTGGTTGTGTCACTTCACAGTCACACAAGCAGTGTATGAGAGTCTCAATCTCTCCACATCCCCACCAGCATTTGTTATTTTCTGTCTCATTGAACCTTGCCATCAATGCTGGGATAAGATGGTATATATCTTATTGTTGTTCTGATTTACATCTCTCTGATGTCCAGTGATTATGAGCATCTTTTCATGTATTAGCTGACCTCCTGAATATCCTCCTTGGTGAAGTGTTTATGTCTTCTGCCCGTTTTTCAATTGGATTGTTAATTCCTTTGGTGTTGAGGCGTTGGAGTTTTCCATCAATCTTCGAGATAAGTCCCTTGACAGATATGCAATTATCAGCAAATATGAATTGTTGCTATATGTTGCTGTCATTTTTGTCATGTGCTTTTTCATTGTGTCGATTTCTTTGTTCCATATAATTTTCTATGCTGAGCTTGTTTTGTTGGTGAATCATGTTACCACTTCCTTCATTGATATTGTTTTATTATTTGCTAAATATTTATGCTGGTCCTCTTTATTATTTTGATGTGAAGGTTTATCATTTTTCTTTGAGATTACCCTATGATTTATAGTTTTCTTCCCAAGTGTGGAACAGTCTGTTCTATCTTGTAGTTGTCTTGACTTCCCTACCATCTAGAAGTTCTGGAATGACACAGATTTTTTTTCCCTGTTTTTGGTTTGTAGGTGTCCTCATTTGTCAGTTGGTGTCTCTGGTTCCCTGTTCACAATCTTGTAGGCTTATTATTTTGGATACTTCCATAGCTGGGTTGGTTTCTGGGTTATATCATCATGTGTGTTAATGGTCAGTTGTTGTTGGTTGTTGTTTCCTTTGATTATTTTTAAAGACTTAAATTTTATCTACTTAAAAACTTCTAAAGATAGTGCTGCGATGAACATCGGCGTGCATATATCTGTTCTTGTTATGGCTCTCACTTCTTTAGGGTATATACCTAGTAATGGGATGGCTGGGTCAA
>NW_006936880.1:0-670 GCF_000298275.1 Orycteropus afer afer
AAAAAAATAAAATACTTGGAAATAAATCTTACCAGGGACACAAAAGACCTGTACAAAGAAAACTATAAAAAACTACTTCAAGAAACCATAAGAGAAATACATAAATGGAAGAACATCCCATGCTCGAGGATAGGAAGATTGAACATTGTGAAAATGTCAATTCTACCCAAGGCAATCTATAGATTCAAATGCAATCCCAATAAAGTTCCCATCAACATTCTTTAGGAATTTGGAAAAACCAATGACTAACTTTATATGGAAAGGAAAGAGACCTCGGATAAGCAAAGAACTATTGAAGAAGAAGAACAAAGTAGGTCTCACACCGCCAGATCTCAAAACCTACTACACAACCACAGCAGTCAAAACTGCCTGGTATTGGTTTAATGACAGATACATAGACCAATGGAATAGAATTGAGAAGCCAGAAATTGATCCATTGACCTATGGTCAGCTGATTTTTGACAAAGGGCCAAAATCCATTAAATGGGGAAGAGAATGTTTGTTTAATAAATGGTGCTGGCAAAATTGGATATCCATTTGAAGAAAAATGAAACAAGATCTGTACCTCACACCACACACAAAAAATGAACTCCAGATGGATCAAAGACTTAAATGTGAAACCCAAAACTATAGAGTTCCTCAAGGAAAAACTAGGGGCAAATTTAAGGGC
>NW_006936880.1:1540-2686 GCF_000298275.1 Orycteropus afer afer
GGTTTACTTTTTCTATTTAGTTTATTAAAACTCTTACATTTTTCCCTTATGGTTTCTCATATTAAAATGAAGTTATTTATAAAAAAAGAAAACAAAAGAACATATTACTGGATATCTGGTTTTCTTTTCCATTTGATCATGCCTATGAGAACACCTCCCCAAGAGCCAGTGCCTGGAATTCAGACTTCCAGCCTCCAGAAGATATCCGAGTAACCTCAAGGACACTCCAGACCTAGAAGACTGAAAAGGGACCTAAGAACAGGCAGCAAGGCAGGAAGGCAGGGAGAGGAAAGAAAAGGCTAAGGGGATAGGAACAGATCAAGGAGTCAACCGCAGGGAGCCAGGTGAGGAGAGGGAACCCAGGCCACCCTCCACAAGCAGCGAGGCAGGAAGCAAGGAGAGGACAGAAAAGGCAAAGGTGACTGGAACAGATCGAGGAGTTAGCTGCAAGGATCTAGGTAAGGGTGGTTGGAGGGGTTTCCAACAGCTAAGGGAGACACTTGTCTGTCGGTTTGTCCTACTGTGGTGATGTGTTGCTGTGAGTCTTGAGGCTGTGCCACTGGTGTTTCAAACACAGTGGGGTGCACCTGTTGCACAAGTATCAGCCCAGCTTGCAGACTGAGACAGACAAGGAAGGAGGAGGAGGCCATCCACTTCTTAAATAATTGGCCAGGGAAAACCTTATGAATAGCAGAGAAACACTGTCTGATACATTACTATGCAATTTTATGAATAGTCCAGAAACATTGTCCAATACAGAGGAGGAAGATGACTCACTTAGCTTAGAAATCTCTCAAAGTAGGAAGGGGAAAGAGCTGCATTATCAGAGTAAAATCAGCCTTACTCATATGGATAAGGTAAAGCTTTTGAGACCTCCATTTGCTGATGTGGCACCACACAAATTGAGGAGAAACAGCAGCAAACATCCATTAATAATCGGAACATAGAATGTACAAAGTATGAATCTAGGAAAACTGAAAGTTGTCAAAAATGAAATGGAATGCATAAAGATTGATATTCTAAGCATTAGTGACCTGAAATGGACTGGTTTTGGCCATTTTGAATCAGACAACCATATGATCTACTATGCTGGGAATGACAGTTTATAAAGGAATGGCATGGCATTCATCATCACAAAGGATGTTT
>NW_006936881.1:0-854 GCF_000298275.1 Orycteropus afer afer
AGCAGTCATCCACATACATAAACAAATGGGTGTGGCTATGTGCCAATAAAACTTTATTTATGAACACTGAAATTTGAATTTCATGTAATTTTCACGTATTATGAAATACTATTTTTTTATGATTTGGATGAAAGTTTACAGAGCAACTTCATTTTCCATACAGCAGTTCGTACACATTTTGTTTCATGACATTGCAATCCCCACAGTGTAACAGCTCTCTTCCCACTTCCTTCCTATAGTTACCTGTCTATTGTTTGGCTGGAAGCTACAGGAGTGTGTTCAATTCCAGACCTAAAAGATAACTAGGGGCCATACTCAGGGGTGACACCGGGCTCCATCAGACCAGTAAACCTGGTCCTTTTTTTTTTTTTTTTAATGATTTTAAGTTTTGCTCCAAATTGTACTCCCACTCTATCCATGATCTCCTGCACTGATCCCTTTCTGATTGTATCATTTTACAGTCCCATTAACAGTGTACAGTCCCACTAACAGTGTGCCAGTGGTAGCCGAGCACCATCTAGTTCTGCTCTTATGGTCATATGGGCTGAGGTTTGCGCGTGGTCCGTTAGTCCCTTGGACTAATTGCTTCCATGCATTTTTTGTTTTCTTCATTCTTATTTCCTCTGGATGGTAGAGACCCGTTGTTGCATCTAGAGGACTACTTGCAAGCTTTTAAGATCCCAGTTACTACTCACCAAGGTGGTGGTGGTGGTTGTTGTTATGTGCCGTTGAGTCGGCCCTGATTCATAGCGACCCCTACTTGGGTTTCCGAGGCAGTATCACTACGGAATTAGATTGCCCAACCTTCCTTCTGAGGAGTGGCTGGTGGGTTTGAACCGCCAGACTTCTGGTTA
>NW_006936881.1:1629-2249 GCF_000298275.1 Orycteropus afer afer
TTCATCCGTGTTATATGGTGTTTTGCAGACTACATTATTCTTAATGTTGCATAGTATTCCATTGTGTGTGTGTACCATAGTTTGCTCATTCATTTGTCTGTTGATGGGTACTTCAGTTGTTTCTATATCTTTGCTATTGTAAATAGTGCTGTGATGAACTTAGGTCAGCAAATATCTGTTCTTTTCCTGGCTCTCAGTTCTTTAGGCTATATACCTAGTAAAGGGATTGCAGGATCAAATGGTATTTCTATTTCCAACTTCTTAAGGAATCGCCATACTAATTTCCACAGTGGTTGTATCATTTTACAGTCCCATTAACAGTGTACAGTCCCACTAACAGTGTATGAGAGTCCCAATCTCTCCACATCCTCACCAGCACTTGTTATTTTCTGTCTTCTTGAACTTTGCTATTAGGTGCTGGGGTGAAATGGTATCTCATGGTTGTTTTGATTTGCATCTCTCTAATGGCTAATGAAGGAGCTCTGGTAGCATAGTGCCTAAAGCACTTGACTGCTCACCAGAAGACTGGTGGTTCAAACCCACCAGCCACTCCTCGGAAGGAAGGTTGGGCAATCCTACTTCCGTAGTGCTACTGCCTCGGAAACCCAAGGAGGGGTCGC
>NW_006936882.1:0-556 GCF_000298275.1 Orycteropus afer afer
TCAGCAAATGAAGGTCCTGAAAGCTTGACTCCATCCACGTCATTAGGGTCAGCTCTCCTGTGAAGAGGCGGTCCTTCCCCAGTCGTACTTTGAGTGCCTTCTGACCTGAGGGGCTCATCTTCCGGCACTGTACTGGACAGTGTTTCAGGGCTGTTCATAACGTTTTCCAGTAATGGATCAGACAGTGTTTCACTATTTGTAAGGTTTTCACCGGCCAGTTCTTTGAGAAGTGGACGGCCCCTTTCTTCCTCCGAGTTTGTATTAAGCCTGGAAGCTCCACTGACACCTGTCCACCACGGGCGACCCTGCTGCATTTGAATCACCGGGTCACAGCCTCCAGCCTCACAGAAGCCACCACAGTATGACAGAATGACAAATAGTGTACTGACTAGGAGACAATAAATTGAAAAACCAAAAAAAAATTCATTTATATTATCTCACTCTGGGTTTAAGTTTTAAGTAGCTCCCAAGTGCATGTTTAAGACATTGAAATCCACCTCAAATTAGATTTTGAAAACCCAAGTCTTAACTGAATGTTCTATACAGTACATTCAAG
>NW_006936882.1:1786-2682 GCF_000298275.1 Orycteropus afer afer
AGTGCTTATGTGACACATTTGCCAATTCAAAGGCTGGCAGCTCAAATTCACCCAGCGGCTGCATGGGGGCAAGACCTGGCGACCCACTTCCAGAAAGATTACAGCTCAGAAACCCCTATGGCACAGTTCTATTCTATCACATGGGTCGCTACGGGCTGAGATCAACGCAACATCACCTAGCAACAACAATCCGATCAGACCTCATCTTTTTTCCCTATTTATTTGTCAATCTTTTAGTAAAAAACAAAACATCAAATCTTTTTTAGCTAACACAAATCCGTTTAAAAACATGGCAGGATATAAAACGACACTCTGACCCAGACAGACACACACATAAACTTGGGTCTATACTCATCATTTTTTATCATGCTCAGGTTTTCTACAGTTTAAAACAAGGACCCCTCTACCCTCTAGTTCCTTTTTATCCTGTTCTGATCCAAGATCCAATGTCATCTGACTTGGACCACCCAGCCCCGTTCTGTCTGCCATATCTGAGAGTTCCTATAATTCTGTCTGTCTGAACAGTCCATCTCAAACTTGCCCTCCTGTCACTAGACTCCAAAACATCCTGATTTCCTGACCTAATTAGAAGTCTGTAGTTGAGGACTCATCTATATGACTCAGCAATTCCACTACTAAATATATACCCAAAATAACTGAACACAGGTATCCAAACAAAAACTTGTTAGGAATGTTTACCACAGCACTGTTCACAACACCCAACACATGAAAACATTCCTCATGTCCATCAGTGGATGCACGGATGAACAAAATGTGTGTGACACACAACGGAGTACTACTCGGGTGTAAGAGGGAGGAAGTACTGGTTCCTGCCGCAGCACACATGAACCCTGAAGGACCAAGTAAAAGAAACTTGAGACAAAAGGCCACACACC
>NW_006936883.1:0-660 GCF_000298275.1 Orycteropus afer afer
CCAACCTTCCTTCTGAGGAGTGGCTGGTGGGTTTGAACCGCCAGCCTCCTGGTTAGCAGTCAAGTGCCTTAGGCACTATGCTACCAGAGCTCCCTTTGAAAGAAGTAAGCCTAGAAAAATATAGTGTCTAAAAGTATAAAAAACCAGGAGAATGTCTAATTCAATGAGAAAATATAACTTAGAACTTTTCAGAAAATAATTTCTCAGTAATTACAAAGGACGTTAAAATATTATAATCCTTTATTTGGAGTCCATGGGTGGTCCAGTTAATGAGCTGGCTGCTAACCAAAAGACTGGAGGTAAAAGGCTCTGAGGCACATGGAAAGAAAGTCGTGGCTATCTATTTCCAAACAATCAGCCATTGCAAACACTATGGAACACAGTTCCACTTTGACAAGTGGGATTGAAATGAGTCAGAATTGACTCAACACCAACTGGAAAAACCTTTCATTCAGAAATTCCACTGCTGAGAATCAGTATTAAGAATACTTACTAAATTCTGATTGTTTTATGGATAATGATATTCCACATAGCACTTATTTATAATAGCAAAAACAAACAACCTAAATATCCAGATGCAGAAGAAAAGTTAAACCACAGCTCCCTTGGTGGGACATCTTATCCATCTACCAAAAATAATGTTTACACAAAATTCGGGGG
>NW_006936883.1:930-2524 GCF_000298275.1 Orycteropus afer afer
CAATCTACTTCCGTAGTGATACTGCCTCGGAAACCCAAGGAGGGGTCGCTATGAGTCAGGTCCGACTCGATGGCACATAACAACAACAACACTTTATATGGGGTGGGGACTGAAAAAGGGGGTAGCTAGCAGGTACAAAGGCCTATTCTATGACTAACTGGAAGACATAAGAATAATACCTTCACAGACCAAACTCCAAATGCTTTCAAGTGCATCACACTATCTACAGCAACCTTTGAATCTCTCTGAGCCATGTAGGAATAGATGCTACTATCTCTTATTTACATTTGAAACGCCAAGGCACAAGAAGTTTACAGTTCACCTAAGGTCATTCTGTAAAAGCACTAAGAGCTGGGACACAATCCAGGTCATGTTGTTCCTCACTGGGACCACAATCCCTCTCCCCGTGGTGGTGGTGGTGGTACAACCAGGTCCAGCCCTGGAGAGGGCAGCTCTTATCAGAAAGCTTTGAGAAAAACAGAAGTAGAGGCTTCAAACTCTTTTAGTTGTTGGTGTTGATGCCTTCCAAATTTAAGCCCACTGTAATTGGTTTATATTTACATATAGAAACTCTGTCAAGTAACATTTCGAAGGAAGATTGGGCAATCTACTTCCGTAGTGATACCGCCTCAAAAACCCAAGGAGGGGTCGTCACTATGAGTTGGTTCCTAGTTGACAGCAGTTTGGTTTGGTTTGGTATTTTTTTATCAAGTAATATATTTCAGGTTTCTTTTGATCCTTTCATATTCACGAAATCAAAGCATTAAATAAGTCAGACTTTTGTAAATATCATTTACTACATATAACTGTGAAAAATGAAGAAATGACTGAAGTTGTCAAGGATTTGATTTTACTTGGATCCACAATCAACACCTATGGAAGTATCAGTCAAGAAATCAAATGGCAAATCTGCTACAAAAGACATCTTTAAAGTGTTTAAGAGCAAAAATGTCACTTAAGACTAAAGTACATGTGGCCCAAGCCATGGTATTATCAATAGCCTCATACACATGTGAGAACTGGAGAAAGAATAAGGGAAACCAAAGAATTGATGCATTTGAATTGTGCTCTTGGAGAAGAAAAATGAACATACCATGGACTGCTAGAATGAACAAATCTGTCTTAGAAGAAATACAGCTGGAACACTCCTTAGAAACAAAAATGGCCAGACTTTTTATCTCCTATACTTTGATCATGTTGTCAGAAAGAACCAGTCCCTGGAGAAGGATATCATGCTGGGTAAAGCAGAGGGTCAGCAAAAAAAGTAGACCTTCAATGAGATGGACTGACACAGTGGCTGAGACAATGGGCTCAAGCATGGCAATGATTGTGAGTAAAGCACAGGACCGGGTAGTGTTTCATTCTGTTGTACCCAGGGTTGCTATGAGTCAGAACCAACTCAATGGCACCTAACAACAACAACTCATATAACTAGGAAAAAAAAAAAAACCTCACTGCCATCGAGTCAGATCCGACTCATAGCAACCTCTCCTTGGTTTTCTGAGGCAGTATCTCTATGGAAGTAGATTGCCCAATCTTCCTTCCAAGGAGTGGCTGGTGGGTTTGAAGGGCCAGCCTTCTGGTTAGCAGTTAA
>NW_006936884.1:0-1317 GCF_000298275.1 Orycteropus afer afer
CCTTCAAAATGGCGGCCCCGTCCGGACTGGCAGAAGTCCACAGCTCAGCTCACCTTTCTCTTCACTTTCTCCGTTTGTTCCCCAGCCACCATGCACAGTCCCCTGTGCAGTCCCTGGCTAGCAGGGTGATTTTTAGGCTAATTCTTGAGTCCTACCACCACTCGGGAATTTCCAAGCCATCTGTACCATCTGTGCTGTCAAAGTCGCTCAGGTCGCTGCCAGACCGCAGCTCCGTGTGTCTCCTTTTTTGGTATTTTCATGCAAATTCTCTGCTAGTTGGGGTTTAGTCCACTTTTGTATCCCTCCCTTCAAGGCTCAGGGGTCCAAAATTATCTTCTGTGTCTGTGTTAATTGGTTTCCCTTTTCTTTGTTGAAGAGAGTCTGTGCAGTCCTTAATGCCTAGTCCGCCATCTTCGGATTTTTGTTTTTTTATGTTGAAGTGTAATAATCCATACAGCAGACTGCAGTCTTTAGTCTTCATCAGTAAGTGCTTCAAGTATCTTCACTTACAGCAAGCCGGGTTGTGTCATCTCCATATCACAGGTTGTAAATGAGTCTTCCTCCAATTCTGATGCTTGTTCCTCTTCATGTAGTTCACTTCCTCAGATTATTTGCTCAGCAGACACATTAATATGGTGAAATGACACAACCCTGACACACACATTTCTTGATTTTAAATCAAGCAGCATCCTGTTCTTCTGTTTGAATAACAGACTGGTCTATGTACAGGACTCTGGTGCCATAGTGCCTAAGGCATTTGACTCCTAACCAGAAGGCTGGCAGTTCAAACCCACCAGCCATTCCTCAGAAGGAAGCTTGGGCACTCTACTTCCATAGTGATACTGCCTCGGAAACCAAAGGAGGGGTCCCTATGAGTAGGATCTGACTCAAGGGCAGTGAGTTTGGTTTGGTTTGTTCTATGTACAGGCTCCTCAAGTGCACAATCAAGTGTTCTGGAATTCCCATTCTTCTCGGTGTTATCCATAATTTGTTATGACCCACACAGTCAAATGCCTTTGTATAGTCAATAAAATACAAGTAAACATTTTTCTGGTATTCTTTGCTCTCATCCAAGATTCATCTGACATGAACAAGGATATTCCTCATTCTTTGTCCTGTTCTGAATCCAGCTTGCACCTCTACAGACAAGAGTAGAGAATTGGACTAGCTGGTTTAGCAGCTGAAGATCTGACCACAAGGTGGCAGAGCATATGTGCTGATGCAAAACATGCTGATGAAAGATTCCTTTTGGTTGATTTCTCTGAGTAGGCTAAAGACAACAGCAGATTCTTGTGTAAGTAGTTTAAGAAACTGTTT
>NW_006936884.1:1917-2598 GCF_000298275.1 Orycteropus afer afer
CAAACATTTCTCATTGCAAATCGCAGACTCTCATCCTGGGGACTCAGCCACCTACTTCTGTGCAACGAGTGCACAGTGCTCCCCAGGCACCTGCAGCCTGTACCTAAACTAGGGACTGGGCTGAAGGTCCACCCCCATTCTTTGGCAGATTTTCAAGTTGAGTATTTTTCTATATTGTATTTCTGACTCATAAAACCCATTGTCATTGGGTTGACTCTAACTCAGTACTCTATGTGTATCATATCCGATCTTTGCTTCACAGGATTTTCAATGACAAATTTTTGGAAGTAGATTTCCAGTCCTTTCTTCTGATGTGCATCTAGATGGACTGGAACCTCCAAACTTTTGGTTAGCAGTGAGCCCATTAGCTGTATGCACTATCCAAGAATTGTTTTAGAATTATTAACGCATATGTACTCTAAAACATGATGATTTTCAAATGACCCACTAAGTATTGGATCTTTTTCAAGGGCATCCTAAGGGGAGTTAGCGATTTCTTGTCACATATGCATGCTTCAGGGTTGACTTTATGGGTGTCATTCTGATTTCTCTCCTGCCCCAAACCCCTTGGTATAAAAGTCATAGAATACTTTTCTTGATCGAAAGACTCAAGAATAATGAATAGCATTTATTAACTTTTACTGATTATAAAAGCATTAACTTCTTATTAGAGGAAAAATA
>NW_006936885.1:0-1710 GCF_000298275.1 Orycteropus afer afer
GTATTAGTTCATTATTGTAAAAAGTCAAGGATATATAGAAAGAAATTTTCTTTATTGGTTAGCAGGGGTGGGAGGGGTGGAAGGGAACACTGAAAGAAAAATGCATTGACCCATGTCAATTTATTTTTGTGTATTTCACTGTACATAAACTATATTTCAATTAAATGCTTTCAAAAAAAAAAAAAAAAACAGCATGGGAAAAACAAAAGTTACCTACAAAGGGCAACTGATAAGACTAAGCTCAGATTTCTTGGCAGAAACTATGCACGCGAGAAGACAACGGGATAGTATATACAAAACCCTGAAAGACAAAAATTTCCAACCAAGAATTATATACCCAACAAAATTGGCCCTCCAATATGATGGTGAAATTAGGATATTTCCAAATAAGTAGAAATTAAGGGACTTTGTTAAAACCAGAGCAACCTTCCAAGAGATGCTAAAGGGAGTCCTTTGGACAGAGAAGCAACAACAGCAACCAACAACTGACCATTAACACACATGATGATATAACCCAGAAACCAACCCAGTTACAGAAGTGTCCAAAGTAAAGAAGCCTACAAAATTGTAAACATGGAACCAGAGACACCAATTGACAAATGAGGGAAACTACAAACCAAAAAGAGGAAAAAAATTGTATAGTTACAGAACTTCTAAATGGTAGGAAAGTCAAAACAACTGCAAGATAGAACAGACTGTTCCAAACTTGGGAAGAAAATTATAAATTACAGGGTAACCTCAAAGAAAAATGATAAACCTTCACATCAAAATAAAAAAGAGGACTAGCACAAATATTTATCAAAAACTAAAACAATAGCAACAAAGGAAATGATAACACGATTCATAACAAAATGAGCTCAGCACAGAAAATTATATGGAACAAAGAAATCAACACCGTGAAAAAGCACATAACAAAATTGCAGCCACAAATTCATATTTGTCAATAATTACATATCTGACAAGGGACTTATCTCTAAAATTTATAGAAAACTCCAACACCTCAACAACAACAAAATTAACAATCCAATTGAAAAACGGGCAGAAGACATGAATAGACACTTCACCAAAGAGGGTATTCAGGCAGTCAGCAAATACATGAAGAAATGCTCATGATCATTAGCCATCAGAAAGAAGCAAATCAAAATAACAATGACATATTATCTCACCCCAGCACTAGTGGTAAAGTTCAACAAGACAGAAAATAACAAATGCTGGTGGGGATGTGGAGAGATTGGGACTCTCATACACTCCTGGTGGGACTGTCAAATGATGCAACCACTGTGGGAAACGTATGGTGATTCCTTAAAAAGCTGGAATTAGAAATATAATTTGACCCACCAATCCCATTACTAGGTATATATCCTAAAGAAGTGAGAGCTAGGGCAAGAGCAGATATATGCACACCCATCTTCATTGCAGCACTATTTACAATAGCAAAAAGATGGAAACAACCTAGGTGCCCATCAACAGAAGAATGGATAACCAAACTATGGTACAAACACACAATGGAACACTATGCAACACTAAAGAATAATGTAGAATCTGCAAAACACTGCATAACATGGATGAACTTGGAAGACATTATGCTGAATGAAATAAGTCAATCACAGAAAGACAAATACAGTATTAGTTCATTATTGTAAAAGGTCAAGGAAAGGTTATATATGGAACGAAACTTTCATTGTTGGTTATCAGGGTGGGAGGGAGGGG
>NW_006936885.1:1840-2619 GCF_000298275.1 Orycteropus afer afer
TATTTGGCCAACGGGGGTGTGGGGCTCTTTAAGTAGGCTCTGGGGTCCTTTTGACATGACCCTAATAGTTTTTGACAGTTACTTTGTTATTTCTTATGACAAGGCATTTCAGCTTCATTTTGCAAACTTTCATCTCCAGACCTATTGCCCCAAGAGGTTTTAATTTCTTTTAGTTGTGTTGTTGTTGTTATGTGCCATCAAGTCAGACTCGACTCATAGCGACCCCTCCTTGGGTTCTCGAGGCAGAATCACTAAGGAAGTAGATTGCCCAACCTTCCTTCCAACGAGTGGCTGGCAGGTTTGAACCGCCAGCCTTCTGATTAGCAGTCAAGTGCCTTAGGCACTATGCTATCAGAGCTCCCAATTTCTTTTAGAGATAAATGGTATTCAAGACTACAGTCTGGGTGTTAGAGATGCTCTTTGCTACAAAATTGGGCATTGTTTCTAGGACTTTGTTGTTGAACAACCTAGGAAATATTATTGACTTAAAAATAAAATACTTCATAAATTTACACTGACGTTTTCTATTCAAAGTCAAGATTACAGAGCTTTTACTTAACCTCTTCTAACATCAGGATCTCAATTCTGGGAATCCTGGTTCGCAAACACAGAGAAGATAAAATTAAATACCTCGAATTATTTCCATTATCCCATATTACTCAGTAACAATTTCAGAATACCAATACAAATGAGTAAGCCCCAGGGATACAGGTGAGGAGAGACAACTCAGGGATGCCCAAAGCAGCAGGCCAGAAGAGCAGGAGAAAGGGGATTAAAAG
>NW_006936886.1:0-1137 GCF_000298275.1 Orycteropus afer afer
TATATATATAAAAATATATACACACATAAAATTTTGCTGAAAATAATTTTAAAAGGGTTGCAGTAGTATACAGACAGGGAATTCCAAAAATTTAAGCCAGATTCAGAAGAGAATGTGGAATAAGGGATATCACTGCTGATGTGAGATGGATATTGGCTAAAAGCAAAGAATACCAGAAGGATGGTTACCTGTGTTTTATTGACTATGCAAAGGCATTTGACTGTGTGGATCATAATAGATTATAGATGACATTGCAAAGATTGGGAATTCCCTAGCACTTAATTGTGCTTACGAGGAACTTGTACATAGGGGATATTGCATGGTTTGAAATCAGCAAAGGTGTGTGTCAGGGCTGTATCCTTTCACAATACTTATTCAATCTGTATGCTGAGCAAATAATCTGAGAAGATTGACTATACAAAGAAGGCGGCAGTATCAGGATTTGATGAAGACTCATTTAACAACCTGCAATATGCAGATGACATAACCTTGCTTGCTGAAAGTGAAGATGACTTGAAACACTAACTGATGAAGATCAAAGACTGCAGCTTTCAGCATGTTACATCTCAACATAAAGAACACAAAAATTCTCAAAACCTGACTAATAAGCAACATCATGATAAATGGAGAGAAGACTGAAGTTGTCAAGGATTTCATTTTACTTGGATCCACAATCAACACCCATGTCAAAAAACACCCAACACTCAAAAAATCAAAGTATTGCACGGGACAAATCTACTGCAAAAGACATTTTTAAAGTTATTAAGAACAAAAATGTCACTTTGAAGACTAGGGTGGTCCTGACTGTAGTAGTTATGTTTGTGTGTCAACTTGGCTGGGCCTGGTTGAACGGCTGGGCAGCTGGTGGTAGTTATTCCCATGATGAGACTGGCAATCAACTCCATGGTGGGCTCCACAACAAGATGTGGTCTGCTTCCTGTATGTAAGGAGAAGCCTTGGGAATGGTCTCTAGCTTATGGCACGCTTGGACCCTGCATGTAGCCGTGTCATTGTTCAGCAGCCTGCCATGCTCTGCCGACCTTGGAACTTACAATGGACTTGAATGAATGGCCTGCCGTGTGGTTTGGTAACATCGGGACTGTGCCATTTTATTTGTCAACCTTGGGCTTGTTAGCC
>NW_006936886.1:2863-3467 GCF_000298275.1 Orycteropus afer afer
CACCAGCTGCTCTGCAGGAGAAAGATGAGACATTCTGTTTCTGTAAAGATGTACAGCCTTGGAAACCCTATGGGGCAGTTCTTCTCTGTCCTGTATGTTCAATGTGAATCAGAATCAACTCAATGGCAATGAGTTTGATTTATTGGTTATTACTAAAGACTAGTTAAATGAATTATGATTAAATCTATATCATAATTTATTATACAGGCATTACAATTAATATGTGGATTTCTATTTATTATTTTGTCTTCTTGTTGTTGTTGTTATGTGCCATCAAGTCAGACCCGACTCATAGTGACCCCTCCTTGGATTGCTGAGGCGGTATCACTATGGAAGTAGATTGCCCAACCTTCCTTCCGAGGAGTAGCTGGTGGGTTTGAACCGTCAGCCTTCTGGTTAGCAGTCAAGTGCCTTAGGCACTATTCTACCAGCACTTGAAAGCCAGATTAGAGGAGGTTGAAGTAGATGAGACAGAAGATTGTGAAAAGAATTTACTATTTCGTCATTAAAATACACTACAGGATACAATTCTATCCATCAAGGTTTATATATATACTTCTATGAAATTTGTGTGTGTATATGTGTGTGTATGTATGTATGTGTG
>NW_006936887.1:0-774 GCF_000298275.1 Orycteropus afer afer
TGCACACCCATGTTCATCACAGCACTATTTACAGTAGCCAAAAGATAGAAACAACCTAGATGTCCATCAACTGAGGAATGGATAACCAAACTATGGTACATACCCACAATAGAATACTATGCAACGCTAAAGAATAATGTAGAATCTGCAAAACACCTTATAACGTGGATGAACTTGAAGGACATTATGCTGAGTGAAATAAGTCAATCACAAAAGGACAAATATTGTATTAGTCCATTATTGAAAAAGTCAAGAAAAGACTTACCTATGGAAGGAAATTTTCTTTGTTGGTTACCAGGAGTCGGGGGGAGGGGGGAAGGAACATTATTAGATAGATAGAGATAAGTATTGATTTGGGTGAAGAGAAGGTCAATGTACCAAATGTGAGTGACCAATATGGCATCATTGAGTGTGAGAAAGACATAGAGAAGTGCATGGGAGGTACAGACATCAAAGATGTACCCTTTTTCACACAGTACTGCATTGTCAAAGAAGGCAAACATGGATATATGGGTGATGGGTAGACATGCTGAACTATTAGGTATGTCTATGAAATGGGGCATGCATCCAAGAACTTGTATAGTGTTGGCAGACAATGGTCCTATAAGTTTATGTGAATGATCAGAATTCCCAGGTGTATAGTAGAGCTGACAAGGTGCAAGGTTTTGGTCACTGCTTAGTCATAGCCAGCTACCCAGAGCGACCAAGTAGTTGATCCTGCGGGCTTGGGACCATAGTCGCAGGGGACATCAAGCTCAATTGGCATAACATACT
>NW_006936887.1:1834-2415 GCF_000298275.1 Orycteropus afer afer
CTTGCCCTTGAACAAAGAGTAGCTAAAGCAAATGGAAGAAATGACAAGATAAAAGTGCTAAACAGAAGATTTCAAAGAGCAGCTCGAGAAGACAAAGTCAATTATTATAATGAAATGTCCAAAGACATGGAGTTGGAAAGCCAAAAGGGAAGAACATGCTCGGCATTTCTCGAGGTGAAAGAACTGAAGAGGAAGTTTAAGCCTTGAGTGCAATGTTGAAAGATCCTATGGGCAATATATTGAATGATGCCGGAAACATCAAAAGAAGGTGGAAGGAATACACAGTCACTGTACCAAAAAGAATTGGTTGACGTTCATCCACTGAAGGAGGTGGCATATGATCAAGAACCAATGGTATTCAAGGAAGAAGTCGAAGCTGCACTGAAAGAAGTGGTGAAAAACAAGGCTCCAGGAATTGACGGGATACCCATTGAGATGTTTCAACAAACAAATGCTGCACTAGAGGCACTCACTCGTCTATGCCAAGACAGCTACCTGGCCAACTGACTGGAAAAGAACCATATTTGTATTCATTCCAAAGAAAGGTGATCCTACAGAATGTGGAAATTATCAAACAATAT
>NW_006936888.1:0-593 GCF_000298275.1 Orycteropus afer afer
CAATAAGACTAAGCTCAGATTTCTTGGTAAAAACTATACAGGCAAGAAGATAATGAGGTAGTATATATAAAACACTGAAAGAGAAATATTTCCAACCAAGAATTATATATCCAGCAAAATGATACCTTAAATATAATGGTGAAATTAGGACATGTCCAGATAAGAAAAAATTAAGGAAATTTGTTAATAACATGTGATATATCATCACATGATGATATAACCCAGAAACCAACCCAGTTATAGAAGTATCCAAAGTAAATAAGCCTACAAGATTGTAAACATGGAATCAGAGACATCAGTTGATAAATGAGGACAACTACAAACCAGAAAGAGGGAAAAAAATTGTGTAGTTACAGAATTTCTAAATGGTAGGGAAGTCAAGACAACTACAAGGTAGAATGGACTGTTCTAAACTTGGGAAGAAAACTGTAAATTGCAGGGTAACCTAAAAAAAAAAAAAAATGATAAACCTTCGCATAAAAATAAAAAGGAGGACAAGCACACATATTTAGCAAATACTAAAACAATAGCAATGGAGGAGGTGATAACCTGATTCATAAACAAAACGAACTCAACACAGAAAATTATATGGA
>NW_006936888.1:2132-2642 GCF_000298275.1 Orycteropus afer afer
TAGAAGTAGATTGCCCAACCTTCCTTCTGATCAGAGCCCAGACCAGGATGGAATTCCTTCTGGTGAAGCAGGTGGGTGGAGGCAGGGGATGGCCACACCTCCGTTCATCAAGAGTTTGTGCGGTATAACAAGGGTAATAACGCACTTTTCTAGTCATTAGCCTCCAGAGCAGCTGCCTATGCTCTCCTTGGAAAGGAGAGCCAACACTTATGTCACCATCTAGGTAAGAATGCCTCTTGCATATATTTAAAATTAAATATTATTGTGAATATTCAAGATGGCTGTGCTCAAGACAGTCTCTGGCAGTCCACAGGTCTGTATTCTTCTTTGCTGTTTTCCTTTCTGGTTGTCAGGCAGTAATGCAGCCCCTGCCCATGCAGTCTTTAGTGAGCAGAGCTAATTGTTATATTGCTACTGGGATATAATCAAAATGTCTGTATCTTCAGGGCAGCCAGCAGTCCTCATCTCCGTTTTTCTCCTTACTCACTGTTTTCATTCAGGTTCTTCTAC
>NW_006936889.1:0-2603 GCF_000298275.1 Orycteropus afer afer
AAGTTCGTCGTTCTTGTAAAACATATGAAATGTATTTACCAAATGTATTTATAGTACACTGCAATTTCCAGCTGTGACACTGAAGATTTCAGTACTAGTGCAATTTGTCAATTATGTGGATATAAAAAGTTCTATTTACAGTAGTATAACTTTTATATATTTTACACACATTTATAAATTCTCTTAAGAAGATCAGATATTTTAAAAAGACATTGACTAATTTTACTGATACCCTAACTTTGAATATTCACAATTTAATGTATTATATTGTATACATACTTATTTCTATGAGTGTATTTCTTCAAAATATGCCTTTGTGGTTACTGTTATATTTCCTGGAAGAAAGCGTTTTAGAGAATATGTCAATCCAGTCAATATTTTTAACATGGTTCTAACAAGTCTGCCCTGACGAAAAAGAAAATGATATGACAATTTAAATCACTGTAAAGAGAACCAATATAACCATTCAATTTTTTTTTTTATATAAAAAACGTTTCTTTAGTATGTTTTGCAAGAGATAACTCTTTCCATCAGGAAAACAGAATGAGTATGAACTGCCCAGAATGGAAATCAGGCTTGTAACCATATCTACTTGTGATGTTACTTTTGTTGAAGAAATTTTTTTTTATGTATTTGTAAAATATAGATATGGAGGAACTATGATATAGTTACATTTATGTACTTATTTTGTACATAATGTATTTATGTTTTTATTTTCTATGGTTACTTTATTTGCAGTACCATGGAGAGAAAGAACAATGTTATATAAAGCTTTGTGTACTTTGTGTATATGTACTTGAAAAGAGAAAAACTATAAAGCAATGTGTATCACATTTAGAACATATTACATTATAAGACTTTGTGTGCAATTAGTACAAAATTATAACAAGATAATACACACAGTTGATTTTAGATTATATAACATTTTAGGAAGATCATATCTTCAGCTATTCTCAACCTCTGTAGACTTCATTTTTTTTAGTTATGTGTGTAGTTCATCTTCTGGCCTTGATGCAAGCCTTTTCATTAAAGCATATTGTTGATAGATTGGTTTTGCTCATTTTTAAGATCAAAATGAGATTTGAAGAAAACAGACTAGTCATTCAGTAGAAAATAGAGTAAATAGCTACAGTCAAGTCAATATTAATTAACTCATATTCTGTGAATAAAAGGGAGCTCAGGTGGTATAGTGCCTAAGGCATGTGACTGCTAACCAGAAGGCTGGCGGTTCAAACCCACCAGCCACTCCTCGGAAGGAAGGTTGGGCAATCTACTTCTATAGTGATATTGTCTGGGAAACCCAAGGAGGGGTCGCTTTGAGTCAGGTCCGACTCAACGGCACATAACAACAACAACATGCTTTTCTATATTTAACACATTTTCTATAATAACCAACTTAATGCTCCAATTGTTTTTCCCCAAGGATTCCCCCAATAATTAATACCACAGAATAATTACCAGTGCCCAGGTCAAGCAAAGGAGAAAATAATGGTTCTTCAAAATAATGGTGGAATCATCAGAGTAGTTCCCTCCAGTGGAAACAACAAAGTACTCTAAAGGACAGGTAATGGGATTACTAATCCCTAATAGTTGTCCTTGGTGTTCCCCTACTTTCTCCACACTATCACCTACCTACACAATGCCATTCCAAGCTACAACCTGGTTATGATTTACTGACAATTTAATGCCATTGTGGTGGCATTGCCTTTCTAAACCCAAGAAAAGTCAGTGGGGATCTGTTAGGCCTGCCATCAAAAGCCAATGAATCCTCAATACCTGTAGGTTATAATCTGTAAAAAGCTATTCCCTTTTCTAGGAATCAACTTGACCCTGTATCATTATACTTTTTGAAATATTGGATGAGTTAAGGTATTCAATGGGTATTCAATGCCAAACCAGTCTTCTTTTGCTAATTATTTGCTCATTACCTTTCAAAAAATAGTCAACACTCTATTGTCTTTGGAAGCCTCAGTCTACCTCAAAAATTCCCTAAGAAAAACTCTGACAATTTAAAGAAGAGGATTTAGTATGTTGCAGACTCAAACTCATGATTCACCACTAAGGAATCTATTTTTAGATGAGATATAAAACCAAAACCCTAATCTTTTATTACAGATCTCTTAAGAATCCTTGTGATGACAGGGTTAATATTTTATAACTTACTACATTCTCTTTGCACTTGAAAATTTCTCTATAGTGTCCTGATTGTTAGTTGAAAATCTATACCAATGTGTAGAAACTGGATTATAACAAAAATAAAAATCCTTAATGAAAATAAACTACAATTTCATAAAGCAAAATCCTTGATGAAAATAAAGTACAATTTCACAAAACAAATTATTAATCCTATGTAGTTGCTGAAAATGTTTTTATGAACTTAAAATTTTCTATTTTATATCTTACAATATATTGTTTAATGTTGATAAAGCTATATAGAAACACAATTTAATATAGAATATGTACATTTCAGAAAAGTACTGACGATATACTTTTTTTTTTTTTTAAGATTTACAGAGTAAATTCACTTTTCATACAGCAGTTCACATATACTTTGTCTCATGTCATTGACCAAAATTTTCAATGCAGCAGCTCCCCTCCCACTT
>NW_006936890.1:0-561 GCF_000298275.1 Orycteropus afer afer
GTGTTCCATTAGTCCTTTGGACTAATAGTTTTCTGCATCTTTGATTTTCTTCACTCTTCTTTGCTCCAGATGGGGAGAGACCAATAGTTGCACCTCAGATGGCTGCTCACAAGCTGTTAAGACCTCAGTCACTACTCACCAAAGTAGGATGTAGACATTGTCTTTGTGGACTATGTAATGCCAATTGACCTTAAACCAGAAACCAAATGCACTGCCCTCAAGTCTGATCCGACTCATAGTGACCCCTTTTTGGGTTTCCCAGGTGGTATCACTACGGAAATAGATTGCCCGATCTTCCTTCCGAGGAGTGGTTACTGGGTTTGAACTGCCAGCCTTCTGGTTAGTAGTCAAATACCTTAGGCACTATACCACCAGAGTTCCTAATTGGCCTTAGTGTCCCCCAAGACTATGTCCTGAGCCTTCATATGCAGTGACTCATTCCCTCCAGGTGCTTGGTTATGACTAAGACCTTTTCATCACTTCATGCCCTGTATGCTCTACTACATCCACGGATATATTTGCAGCACATATAAATACATAGGAAGGGTTGTTGTTGTTGTT
>NW_006936890.1:2951-3441 GCF_000298275.1 Orycteropus afer afer
TGCACATAAAAATTTAATTTTTAGAAGGTCCCAGTCATCTAGTTTATCTTCTCCTGTTTGTACATCCTGGGTTATGCTTGATAGTCTATTTATGCTGTGAATTAGGGCCCCTAAGTTTACCCCTATGTTTTCTTTGATGAACTTTATAGTTTTAGGTTTCACATTTAATGAAGTCTTTGACCCATCTGGAGTTAGTTTTTGTATTTGGTGTGAGGTATGAATCTTGTTTCATTTTTCTATAAATGGATATCCAGTGTTGCCAGCACCATTTGTGAAAGAGAGTATCTTTTCCTCATCTGATGAATTTTGGCCCTTTGTCAAATATCTGCTGACCATCTGCTGAACGTTTTCTAGGTTCTCAGCTTTGTTCCACTGATCTATGTGTCTGTCATTGTACCAATACCAGGCTGTTTTGACAACTGTGGCTGTATAGTAGTTTTGAGATCTAAGAGTGTGAGACCGCCTACTTTGTTCTTCTTCTTCAGTAATG
>NW_006936891.1:0-1107 GCF_000298275.1 Orycteropus afer afer
AGGAAGGAGAAAGAGAGAGAAAGACTGCGGGGTTGTCAGGGTCAGAGAAGACTAAGGACACAAGACAGCTAGATGCAACGTGGTGCTTGTATGAGATGCTCCACAGATCAAAGCACTAGCTTAGAGTCACTTAATGGTAATTTACATGGATGTCCTCATTTTGACAAATGAATCATGATCAGATTAGATGTGAATAATGGGGGAAATGGGGAAGGGTACATAGGGACTCTGTATTATCCTTGAAGCTTTTCTAGAAATCTAAAATCATAACCAAGTACATTTTATTGAAAAAAGAATGAGTTACTGAAACCTGCGAAAACTTGGCTCTCACAAACATTAGGCTGAGCAAAAGGAGCTGGCTACAAAGAGAGCACACAAAGTATGTTTCCACTTAAATGCATTTCCAGGCCAAGGGAAATTAATCTAAAGTGATAGAAATCATATCAGCGGAGAACAGGAGTGACTGGGAGGGGCGTGGAGAAGCGCTTTCAGGAGACGAGAACGTTCTGTATTTTTACTGGGTTTGCACGTTTGACACAACTACTGAACAGTGCAGCTCAAATGGGTGCATTTTACTTCATGTTGTTTATACCTTGATGAAGTCAGCTTCCCAATGTACATCACATAACACCAGAGGAGTTTATTCCAAGGAAGCATGTGTGTTTTAACATTCACAAAATCAATGTGAGACAGTCTGTTAACAGGAAAATGGAAGAAAAGCCATAGGCTCATCTTGACAGAAGCAGAAAAAAATGGATAAATCTCAACACCCATTTATAGTTGTTTAAATAAGCAAGCAAAAGGGGACTTCTTTAATCTGATAAAGAATATCTATGAAATATATATAACAAACATCATTATAAGAGGGGACATATTGTAAGTCTTCCTTTGGATCTGGAGCTGAGAAAAATAACCACTATCACCTCCATTCTATTTAATAATATTCTAGAAATCCTAACCAAGGCAATCCACAAGAAAAATACATTTAAGGCATATGATTAGAAAGGAAGAAATAAAACTGCTAAAAGTCACAGATGACATAACTGTGAGTGTAGAACATCCAGAAATATTCTCCAGTCTGTTGTTGGTCGCTGTGGATTTGGCTCC
>NW_006936891.1:1922-2593 GCF_000298275.1 Orycteropus afer afer
GCATTCTTGCTGCACTTCTTCCAGGACAGATTTGTTTGTTCTTCTGGCAGTCCATGGTACTTTCAATTTTCCTTGCCAACACCACAGCTCAAAAGCATCAACTCTTCTTCGGTCTTCCTTATTCATAGTCCAGCTTTCACATGCATATGAGGTGATTGAAAACACCATTGCTTGGGGTAGGTGCACCTTAGTCTTCAAAGAGATATCTTTGCTCTTCAGCACTTCAATGAGGTCTTTTGCAGCAGATTTCCTAGTTTGATTCCTTAACTGTTGCTTCTATTGGTGTTGATTGTGGAACCAAGTAATATGAACTCATTGACAACTTCAATCTTTTCTCCATTTATTGTGATGCTGCTTATTTGTCCAGCCGTGAGGCTTTTTGTTTTCTTTATATTGAGGCGTAATTCACACTGCAGACTGTAGTCTTTAATATTCATCCATAAATGCTTCAATTCATCTTCATTTCTAGTAATAAATGTTATGTTGTCTGCATATCACAGGTTGTTAATGAGTCTTCCTCCAATCCTAATGCTGTGTTCTTCTTCATATAGTCCAGCATTACAGGTTATTTGTTCAACATACAGATGGAGTAAGTATGGTGAAAGGATGCAACCCTGACTCACTCCATTCCTGATTTTAAATCATGCAGTATCCCCTTTACTGTTTTAACA
>NW_006936892.1:0-2511 GCF_000298275.1 Orycteropus afer afer
GACCAATCACTTGCACTCCCTCCACCCACACCTCCCCTCCGCCTTTTTCTAATGTACCTTTAAATAGTGTGTGTGTTAGATGCTTGGGGCTCAACTCCTCTGCCCCTGCGTGGGATATGAGTCGCGCCCCAGCGCGCTGGAACCTTGAATAAACGCTTCCTGCTTTTGCATCAAGAGACATCTTTCGTGAGTGATTTTGGGTGGCGTTACCCTTTGGGTTGGGGGAGCCCTGGTGAAGGGGAACCCAACACTTGTCCAAGTCTACAAGAGCTTGTCATATATTATGAAAAGGGTACTAATTACTCTGTCAGATCTCCACATTTCCTCAAGCCATTAAAGAGTCATTTCTCTCTTATCTAGAAAAATGTAGTTATACTTCTTTTGTGACATCTATCCATATATACCTGTATTACACACATATTTTTATATGTGTATTATTTCCCCTATTGGGCTCTTAACTTCCTGATGAAAGGAAGATGAAATCTTGCCTGTGTTTGCATCCCTAGCATGGTTCCTAATATATCATAGGCAATCCATAAATACATGTGAAATAAATTAATGAATACATGAATATTGTTTCATCTAAGGGTTGCTGCATATGTTTTTCATTGCCTGTTTATTTTGAACTCTTAATATATATTGGTCTTATATATATGCTTATATTTAAAATAACATATGCACACTCTTGGAAAAATACATGTGCTTTATATTTACCAGAAATAATGTTTCTGTTTACATATAGATTATATAAAGAAGACCATAGCCCCCTCTTCTAGAATATGTTTGGTCCAAATCAGGAGTCAGAAAACTGCTATGCTAAATCCACCCAGCTGCCTGTTTTCACAAATAAAGTTTTATTGGGACACAGTCACACTCATACTGCTTTCATGCTACAGTGGCAGAATTGAATATTGGCAACAAAGACCATATAGCCAGCAAAGCCTAAACCTTTACTATCTGGGCCTTCATTAAAAAAGTTTGCCACCCTTGGCCTAAGTCTTATCAATTGTCAGGTACTCAGATGAGTGGCAAGGAGAGTCCCATAACTTTTCTTACAAAGAGGATAGAGAATGGGAGAACTACAGAAAGTTTGGTTGTAGAGCTTTCAACTTCTCAGAGTTTGAGAGGTTAGTGCTTTCTTGAAGCTTATACCACCCATTGCTTAAATAGAAGGAAAATGTTAAACTATTTCAAATGCTGATAAAAGAGCAACTAAGATGAAGAATGAGAAATAACCATTGCATTTAGCAACATTGGAGCTTTGGTAATTTTGAACAGCATAGTTTCAGTAGAATGTTGAGGGTAAAAACTTGACTGGAGTAGGTTAAAAAGGCAGTGATGAAGAGCATGTAATAATAACTCTTTCACAATTTTTCCCCACAGGGAAGGATAAAACCAAGCATTAGTTAGAGGAAGAAGTAGAGACAAGAGAAAAATTTTTAAATATAAGACATAGAATTTTTATACACAAATGAGAGTTGATCTAGCAGAGTGACAGGTTGATGACACAAGAGAGAAAGGAGTGACTTGCTGATGTTTAAATAAAAGCTATATAATCATATTTTAATGAGTAATATTTAACACTTGACAATGATAGTTTAAAGTATATAATCTGTTTAATTTTTTACCTCAATATCTATTTGGTGGATGACTTTGTTTTTCTAATGTTGAACTATCCCTGCAGACCTGATATGAACCCCACTTGGCCATAATGAATGATTTTCTTGATATGTTGTTGCAGTCTATTGGCTAGGATTTTGTTGAAGATTTTTGCATCTATATTCATGAGGGATATTGGTCTGTAGTTTTCCTTTTGAGGGATGTCTTTGCCTGGTTTTGGTATCAAGGTTAAGCTTGCTTCATAAAATGAGTTAGGGAGGATTCCATCCTTTTCTATGTTTTGGAATAGTTTGAGGAGGAATGGTATCAGTTCTTCTATGAATGTCTGGTAGAATTCTCTGGTGAAACCATCTGGGCCAGGATTATTTTAGTTGGTAATTTTTTTATGACCTGTTCAATTTTCTCTTTTGTGATGGGCCTGTTCAACTTTTCCACATCAGTCTGTGTTAGTTTTGGCAAGTGATGTGTTTCTAGAAATCTGTCCATTTTTTCAGATTTTCAAATTTGTTGAAGTACAGTTCTTCATAGTACCCTGATATTATCCTTTTTATTTCAGTTGGTTCTGTTGTGATGTCACCCATTTTGTTTATTATTCATGTTATTTGTATCCTCTCCTTCTTTTCCTTTGTTAAATTTGCCAGAAATTTGTCAGTTTTATTGATGTTTTCAGATAACTAACTCTGGTCTTGTTGATTTTTTTCTATTGCCTTTCTATTTTCTGTTTCATTGATTTCTGCTCAAATCGTGATCATTTCCTTTCTTCTGGTGACTGTAGGCTTTTCTTGCTGTTCT
Organism: Orycteropus afer afer; assembly: GCF_000298275.1. NCBI lineage: Eukaryota > Metazoa > Chordata > Mammalia > Tubulidentata > Orycteropodidae > Orycteropus > Orycteropus afer. The sequence goes on from NW_006936892.1 coordinate 2,413, forward strand.
TTTTCTAATTGGAGATGTTGGTTTAAAGTGTTGATTTTGGCTCTTCTTTTTTTGATGTGTGCCATTATTGCTATAAATTGGCCTCTGATCACTGCTTTT
>NW_006936893.1:0-485 GCF_000298275.1 Orycteropus afer afer
TGTAGGTTCTCTTTTGACTCTTTTGGATAAGTCTTTGGAAGCACATACAAGTTTAATTTTTAGAAGGTCCCAATCATCTGGTTTCTCTTCTATTGTTTGTGCATTTTGAATTATGCTTGGTAGTCTATTTATGCCATATACTAGGGCCCTTAAATTTGACCCTAAATTTTCCTCAAGGAACCGTATAGTTTTAGGTTTCACATTTAAGCCTTTGTTCCATCTGGAGTTCGTTTTTGGGTATTGTGTGAGGTACAGATCTTGTTTCATTTTTCTGCATATGGTTCTCCAGTTTTGCCAGCACCATTTATTAAACAAACATTCTCTTCCCCATTTAATGGATTTTGGGCTTTGTCAAAGATCAGATGACTACAGGTCAATGGATCTATTTCTGGGTTCTCTATTCTATTCCATTGGTTTATGTATCTGCCATTAAACCAATACCAGGTAGCTTTGACTACTGTGGCTGTATAGTAGGTTTTGAGATC
>NW_006936893.1:2206-2916 GCF_000298275.1 Orycteropus afer afer
CAATTTTATTGATCTTTTCAAAAAACCAACTTCTGGTCTTGTTGATTTTTTCTATAGCCCTTCTATTTTTTGTTTCATTAATTTCTGCTCAAATCTTGATTATTTCCTTTCTTCTGTTGCCTGTAGGCTTTTCTTGCTGTTCTTTCCCTAGTAGTTGGAGATGTTCATTTAAAATGTTGATTTTGGCTCTTTCTTCTTTTTTTATGTGTGCACTTATTGCTATAAATTGTCCTCTGATCACTGCTTTTGCTGTGTCCCAAAGATTTTGGTATGTTGTGTTTCCATTATTGTTTGATTCAAGGATTTTTCAAATTTCAATTTTGATTTCTTCTCTTACCCAGTCTTTCTCAAGGAAGGTGTTGTTCAGTTTCCATGTGTTTACTCATTTCCTGTTGATCTTCCTATTGTTGATTTCTAATTTGATAGCATTATGATCTGAGAAGATGCTTTGCAGTATTTTGATGTTTTTAAATTTACTAAGGCTTGCTTTATGGCCTAACATGGTGTATCATGGAAAAAGTTCCATGTGCACTGGAGAAGAATGTATATTGTGATGCTGTTGGGTGAATTGCTCTATAGATGTCTATAAGGCCAAGTTGGTGGATTGTATTGTTTTATCTTTCAAAGATAGTGGTGTATTAAAGTCTCCCACTATGACTGTGGAGTCATCTATTTGGCTTTTCAACTCTTTTAAAGTCTGATTTATGTAT
>NW_006936894.1:0-1113 GCF_000298275.1 Orycteropus afer afer
TTTACCAGTGTTTGTCATTTCTAGGGCTCTTGGGCAATCCTACTTCCGTAGTGATACTGCCTCGGAAACCCAAGGAGGGGTCGCTATGAGTCGGGGCCGACTCGATGGCACATAACAACAACAACAACTGTTTCAACTGCTGTGGCCTCCACTGGTGATTGATCCAGTCCTAGCCTCAACAGAAAGTGTTAACAGTAGCTTCTCACACACTATCTGGTAGAGTCTAAAATTCCTCCCTTAGCCTTCCTTCCAGGGTCTAGGTGAGCAGGGATTAGCCTGTGATTCACAGCCATTCTCTATTCCTGCCATGTTAATTCAGCCATATAAGGGGCTCCTCCTGGATCTCCCTGCCCAGCATTCTAGTTCCAAGCTGCAACTGGCATTCTGTGAAAACCAGATTACTCATTAGTCTTTACCATCAGTGAGCCCTTGATGACCCTCTACATGGAACTGGAAAATTATCTGCTTACCTTTCATTATTGATCAAATTTCCATTGTGCATATTGGAAAGCTTTGATGTCAGACCCTCCTGAGTTCATATTCCAGCCTTGGCATTTTCTAGCTTATTCCCTTGACCAGTTACTTAATCTTGCTGAACTTTAACCTCTTCATTTATGAAAAGAGCACATTAAGAGCTCCATCGAGGATGAGACCTGGTGGCACATTAGTTAAAACACATGGTGTCTAACCTAAAGGTACACAGTTTGAACCTACCAGCTAGCTGCTCTATAGGAGAAATATGAGGCAATCTGGTTCCTTAAAGATTGTTGTTGCTGCTGTTAGGTGCCATTGAGTCATTTCCAACTCATAGCGACCCCATGCACAGCAGAACAAAACACTGCCCGATCCTGCGCCAGCTCCATGATCCCTGCTATACTTGAGCCTATCATCACAGCCACCATGTCAACCCATCTCCTTGAAGGCCTTCCCCTCTTTCGTTGACCCACCACCCTACCAAGCATGACATCTTTCTCCAGAAAATGGTCCCTTCTGACAACATGACCAAAGTAGGTGAGACGAAGTCTGGCCATTCTCGCTTCTAAGGAGCATTTTGGGTGCACTTCCTCCAGGACAGATCTGTTAGTTCTTTTAGCAGTCCATGGTACTTTCAGC
>NW_006936894.1:2033-2617 GCF_000298275.1 Orycteropus afer afer
GTGTGATATTAATGGTATTGTTCTATAATTTCCACATTCTGTGGGATCACCTTTCTTTGGAATGGGTACAGATATGGATCTCTTCCAGTCTGTTGGCCAGGTAGCTGTTTTCCAAATCTCTTGAATAACTGAGTGAGTGTCTCCAGTGGGACATCTGTTCGTTGAAGCATCTCAATGGGTATTCTGTCAATTCCTAAAGCCTTGTTCTTCACAAATTCCTTCATTGCAGCTTTGACTTCCTCCCTCAGTACCATTGGTTCTTGATCATATGTCACCTCCTGAAATGGATGAAAATCAACCAGTTCTTTTTGGTACAGTGATTCTGTGTATTTCTTCCATCTTCTTTTGATGTTTACTGCATCATTCAATATTTTGTCCATAGAATTTTTCAATATTAAAACTCAAGGCTTAAATTTTTTCCTCAGATCTTTCAGCTTGAAAAATGTCATGTGTGTTTGTCCCTTTTGGTTTTCTAACTCCCAGTCTTTGTACATTTCATTATAGTAATTGGCTTTGTCTGTTCAAGCTGCTCTTTGAAATCTTCTGTTCAGCTCTTTTATCTTGTCATTTCTTCCATTTGCTTT
>NW_006936895.1:0-547 GCF_000298275.1 Orycteropus afer afer
TCCTTTGAACAGAGAACCAAAAATAACAACCGACCATTAACACACAAGAAGACATAACCCAGAAACCGCAGCTATGGACATACACAAAGTAAAATGAGCTTACAAGATTGTAAACAGGGAACCAGACACATCAATTGGCAAGTGAGGACAACTACAAACAAAAAGAGGGAAAAGAATGTGTAGTCACAGAACTTCTAAATGGTAAGGAAGTTCAGAGAGTTGCAAGATACAGTGGACTGTTCTAAACAAGGGGATAAAATTATAAATCACAGAGTAACCTCAAAAAAAAAATGATAAACTTTCACATCACAATAAAAAAGAGGACACGCACAAATATTCAGCATATACTAAAGCAACAGCAACAAAGGAAATGATAACACGATTAGTAAAAATAATGAGCTCAGCACAGAAAATAATATGGAGCAAAGAAACCAAGGACACCGTGATAAAACACATAACAAAATGACAGCAACAAATTCAAATTTATCAATAATTACCCTGAATGTTAATGGATTAAATGTACCACTCAAGAGACGGAGAGTTGCAG
>NW_006936895.1:2043-2574 GCF_000298275.1 Orycteropus afer afer
CCAATATCCCTCATGAATATAGATGCAAAAATCTTCTACAAAATCCTAGCCAATAGAATCCAACAACATATCAAGAAAATCATTCATCATGACCAAGTAGGGTTCATATGAGGTATGCAGGGATAGTTCAACATTAGAAAAATAATCAACGTCATCCACCACGTAAATAAAACAAAGGAGAAGAACCACATGATCATATCAACTGATGCAGAGAAGGCATTTGATAAAATCCAACACCCATTCCTGACCCAGACTCTTAGCAAAATAGGAATAGAAGGGACATTCCTCAACATAATAAAAGGCATTTATGTGAAACCAACAGCCAACATTATTCTCAGTGAAGAGAGACTGAGACCATTCCTCTTGAGAACAGGAACCAGACAAGAATGCCCATTATCACCATTTCTACTCAACATTGTACTGGGCCATAAGGCAAGAAAGGGATATCAAAAGCATCCAAATTGGTAAGGAAGAAGTCAAAATATCCCTATTTGCTGATGATATGATCCTATACCTAGAAAACCCAAGAGA